>NW_026067899.1:4048551-4050698 GCF_014885135.2 Alexandromys fortis
AGAGAGAGAGAGAGAGAGAGAGAGAGAGAGAGAGAGAGAGAGAGAGAGAGAGAAACAAAAGAGAGAATGTGTGTATAAATCTGATACAATATTGTGTCCCTGTGCTTTTCAGGTTATTAATTCTGATGCTTTCAAGTATAAAAAACACACAGAGAATGAAAGTATAATAAAAATAGCATAATTCAATAGATACGATGCATCTGAAATACTTCAGACTTTAAAAACTGACTCTGCAATTTCAAAACTAAGAGAGAAGAGAAATGGCAGCACAGATCACAAAACAAGACAGATACAAGAAAAAAATATTATGTCAATATGGGTGAAGGTCGGGTAAAGAAATAGAAAACAGATTTCCAGAGTGAAAAAAAAAAAAACCTACTGTGTTTCTATCAGTCAGATCTGGAATGAGACACACATCTGAAGCCAACCCTGGTGGTTATCCAGAAGGCAGAGGCAGGGGGATTGCAAGTTCAAAGGCCCACCAGACTAGGGTTAAGTTCAGCGCCAGTCTCAGCAACTTGGCGGACCCTGTCTCAAAACAGCAAGTGAAAAGAGGGCTTGGGTTATAGCTCATTAGTAGTGTTTCTGCCTGACACGCGGAAAGTCCTAGGTTCCACCACAAGAATCACAAAAAAAGGGAAAAGCACCCAAAGCTACACACACTGTGTTTCCAAAGGGCAAGAGCTACACTATTTGGAATGCGTAAGTGTTAAGAACTTGAGTAAAATTAAGAAGGTGGTTGTCCAAAAATTGGTATGGTTTTATGGTGATGGATTGGAAAGGCACACAGAAGAGGCTTCCGAGGAGAATTAGCCAGCCGATGATGTGGAACAGATTCTTGAAAGAGAGTGCGTTCAAACAAAAGCCATTATACAGGAGCAAGCTCACCACACAGGGGCACCTTATGTCAGCTGAGCACAAGGGATGAGAGATGACGTCAAGGACCCTGAGGGTTGAGATCCAGACCCTGCTGAGCCCCACGAGCTGGTAATCCCAGGGCAGAAATCTGAGAGGTAGGGCTTGCATGGGGAGCTCAAGGTGGTATACTTGTGCCAGGACAGGGGGCTTGGTGGGACATCAAAACGGTGGGACATCAAAACAAAATGCGAGCAGATGCATGGGTATGGGGCGGGGAACAGAGTGCACAGAAAACTTGAGCAGCCATTCATGGTCAGCAATGTGTGGAAGGATGAAGCCAGGTAGGTGGTCTGAAGGACCAGTGGGAGGGCCACTGAAAACCCTCTAGAATACGGCCCTGTATTTTATTTCACACCCCCAGCTAATATCATATCCTCATTTAGGGAATATAAGGGGCAGGTCTCCTTGATTCCATGGCGCATGCGCGGAAGTCAGGAGACAACTTCTTTTTGGAGTGAGTTCTCTCCTTCCACCATGTGGCTTCCTGAGACTGAACTGAGTTCAAAGACAGGTGTCTTTATCAGAGGGGCTATCTTACCTCATGGGGAATTATTTACCTAAAAGCAGAGAAGAGTATTTCTCATTGCTGCAGTGGTGTGGCAACTTCGAGATTTATCATACTATTCCATTCATTGGTGCACAACAACATTTTTTAGCATAGAAAGATAAAAATAACTATCTCATTTTATCATAAAAGTTAAAAATAACAATAGAACTGATTCTTTGTGAAAATTTTATTACATATAAATCTATGGTTTGAGCTAAGACACTGAATGACTTACTATTAACTGTAGATAATTAATATTGAATAATCTCACAGTAATTTTTATTTACTGCATTACTGATCAGAAAGCAAAGATTAATTTTCTGGCACCAAAAATGCTAATCTCATAGGATTTTATAAAAAAAAATCCCTATGGTTTCTCTACTTGCTTTTGATTTTTGATCTTCTTAATGAAAATCTTATCTTCAAAGTGGGAGTTTTATATCTAAAATACCTAATAAGGATACAATATGTAGAATATAAGCAGAAAAATATGCAAAGATACAAAAAAAGTGCCTTCGCTGGTGTAGTCTTTGCTTCTTTCTTATTTATATGCAGATGTGGAAGTCTCCTGGTTTATAGGATGCGTCTTTTAGACTTAAAAACATAAACTGAATAAAAAATGTCTAAGCATCACATCAGCCAAAGCTCATGAGAAATCTTTTTTTTTTTTTTTTTTTTTTTT
>NW_026067899.1:4051265-4110934 GCF_014885135.2 Alexandromys fortis
GGTCTAGTAAGGTGAGCATCCACGAAACTGCCTAGGCTCCCACGAAACCAATAGGTCCAGTAGAATCAAAAACCCGTTGCCATTGTTCTTGAGGTCTCAGTAGTCCTCCTTGTCCGCTATGTTCAGCGAGACCAGTTTTGACCCAGGCTTTTTCAGACCCAGGCCAGCTGTTGGCCTCAGTATCTTTTAAAGGCATAGGTTGACTTGAAGCCCCTTCCACCCAACCCCCACATAGCGGCTGTGGAAATGACAAAGATGGTCTACTGGATGGCATCAACTTTCAACTGGTCTTATAAAATGTGTGCGCCAAAGCTGGGCCAGCATCCAAGGCAGAAGGGCACAGCCTGCCCTCACCCCCCTTTCAGGATACCACACAGAGCCCCACAGAAATTATAATGGAAAACTCCATTATCAACCCCAAGTCTTTTTTGCTGTTGTTATGATTTTTTAATTAGTATCTCCTTTGCTTCTCTGGGCTAAAAGTGACTGAGCAGAAAAACTTCAATCCCCGGTCCTTTTGGACTGAGAAAAGGTAGCCTATGGCTAACCATTCCCCCATATCCTCCAGAAGAGAATTTCCACTGTGCCCTGCCCTCTCCAGCAGCCACCTCCGCGGGGACACATACACTCCATACAAAGAAACTACAGAGAAGAATTCCATCTTCCAAGTCATCCTCAAAATTCTCGCTCCCTTTCAGTCTCCACTGTAGAGCCTCTCTGTCATCTCCCTGGCACAAAAGAAGCAATCAGGAGAAGGTGAGGTGACTGCCTACCTTCCTGACACCCCGTTCTTCTGTTACCATGGATGCACTGCCCAGCTCGTCTAGCCAATCATTCAGATCGCTTACTCCTCTCTTCAGGTTTTCAGGGTTTTTTTTTTTCCTCTTTTGCTAGATTATTCTCATCAGCACACAAACATGCCGTCATTCATTTTCCCTTTGTTAAAATATAGTGTGTAACCAGCCACGGTTAGTTTCAACTTTGAGAGACAGATGAGGGAGGAGGATAAGCAGAATCCAGGAGCTCCGGTCTAGCCCGGGCAAGGTTGGTTAGACTCTTTCTCAAAGAAAGAATGGACTGTTTAACCCCACATCCCCCCTGTAATTATCACCCTCTCTTTCAGAATGTCCCCCGTAATGAGTTCTTGCGCACTCACTGTTCTAATCTCTCCCCTTTCCTCGTAAGCCCTACGGCAGAGCTTCCTCTATTCCTTCCCATCTGAACTGCTCTAGACAGACACCAGAGACTCCAGGGTTGTGACACAGCCATCAATCAGTACTGGTGGACACAGCTGCTCCTTCACACCTTCTTCCCCGATCTCAGGTCCTCTTCTAGTCTCCTTGGCTGTTTTTTTTTTTTTTTTTTTTTTTTTTTGTCTCTACTGAACAACGTCTCGGGGTCAGTGCTCACAAGTTTATTCCTACTTCCTCACTTTCTCGATGCTGACCTCACTGTCTTGGGGGTATAAAATGCTACCTGCATCACTGAAGATTGCCAGATTTCTTCTTTCAGGCCAAATTTCTCCAAATCGTCTGCTCGTTCGTCCAGCTGCAGTTGGCACCCCTCCACATAAATCTCCCAAATAGTTCTCAAACTGAATATGATCAAAATGAAAAGCCAAGTTTCTTTTCCTTTCCGACGCTTCCACAGCTCAGTACCCGATGACGCCTTCAATCAGTTTGTTATGATGGAACTCAATGGACATCCTGAAGTCCTTACTGCCCCCTGCAGCAAACAACCAAGCTTTTCGGGATTATCTCTGACAGATATTTTTGGGATCATCTCTAGAAACAGATGCAAATCGAAAAAACACGGAGGGATATACCAGATCTGAGCGGAGCAATGCACTAGATCCCCAGGAGGCCAGCATTCTGCTCACGTAGCTCCATGTTCATGTTTTCTAAGCTCCACGTGAAAGCAGAATCTAACAATGTATGTAACTGGCTATAAAGGAACTCATCAAAACAAACTAAAGATGAAACAAACACCCAAAGGCAATGTCTGGTGATGAAGATTTGATGCTCGTAACACTTGTTCTTTTATACTTGAAAATTTTGCAAAGTGAAACCTTAAGTTTTTTTTTTTTTTAATACAATCTCTTCGAATGACTTCCACTACTATGACCTTAGTTGGCCCTTTCATTTGGCCTTTGTCATTCACTGTCCTTACACATCCACCTCAAGGTGAACACAGCCAGCATGATCCTGTTAAATTGTTCATCACAGCACATCTTTCCTTGGTTCAATAGCCCCCAGTAGTTTCCGTCCTATGGGCAAACATCAAAGTCTTTATGGCAATGTACAGGGCTATGTACAATCTGATCGCCTTTCGCACCTCAGCAGAGCACCTTACTGATCTCACCCTGGTCGGTACACTCTTTACTCGGCATCTGCAAAGGTTCCTCTACCATGAATGGAGTCTCCTAACCTCTTTCAGGCCTTGGCCCAAATTTCACTTTTTTTGGAAATTCTTCCCACCATCCTGAATGCTCATACCCACTGCTGAGCCACACACGTCCCATCTCCAACTTTATTTTTCTTCCACCATACTTTGAGTTTACACGTGTTACCTATTTGTTGAGCTCCTCTTTTCCGCAGAAATGTAAACCATATCCCAAGCACTGTTCAGAACGACTCTACACGTGGGAGGCATTCAGAATCAATGAACAACATAATACATAATATCTGGATGACTATCAACCCAAACACCCATGTTGACTCATTATGTGTTCTGGAAACATTTGCTGTGTACCAGTTATGTGCAAGCGTGGCCAGGTATTCAAATGGGGTAACGTGAGGTGATTGCCTGAAGGAATCCGCAGTCTATAAGACCAAAAAGGAAATGTCAGAGCAGTGAGATGTTGTTATCAATACTAAGCATGTACACAAAGGGGAGAGGGATACTCATGTCTGGCCAAAGGAGAATGAGGGCTTCATGCCTCCATCATAAGCTAGGTGAGGTCACACAGGTCACAGTAATCCACTTTCAGGTCTGATCCTCTCTGGACACCTAGAACTGTACCCAGCAGAACATGATACTTGGTAACTAGCCGTGGTTGGCATGAGGCTGGCCTGAGTCTTGACATGTATGCTTGTTCAGCAGGTACAGCAGGAGGAGGGGCAGACTAGGCTGGAGTGGGAGACAGCAAGAACATAAAGCCAAGGGGCAAGGATGCTTACACCGTCTTCCCTGGTAACACGAGCCCCGCTAACACAGGTAACAAGAGTGGATTGGGTACTCCAGGCTCACTGGTTTTCTCACCACCTGGAATAATTCGTAACAGTTGTTAGTAAATGCTAAAAGTTGTTCAAGAAGAAGGTCTACCCATGGAGGGCCTGTTTTTATTTCAGGTGATGATTCTGTACTACTAGTAGTGACTCTTAGTGGCAAAGGGCCAATATTTATTAAGTACTGGCAAAACAAGCATTCAGAACAGCTGGACAGCCCCATTTTAATTCAACGTAACATTTCAATCCATATTAAGTTTGAAGAAGCCAATGGTGACCAGGTTGGTAAATGATAGAGACAGCAAAGGAGGGAAGACAGCCCGTCCCTCCCAGGTACTGACCACATGTGCTCGACACTGGTGGGAGACACAGACCTCCCACTGTGACCACAAGGATCCTTGCTGTTCCGACAAATAAAGAATCATCGCTTCAAATTACATACTATTTTAAGAGTCAGTAAACTAGAAAAATCATGTTCTTACCTCAACAATCAAGAATTTTTTTAAAGAAAGGGAAAAAGAAGGAAGGAAGGAGGATGAGGAAGAAAAAGAAAATAGAACTGTATGTTTATCTCTTCTTACAGAAGTTATCACATGAAACCTACCAAACTTAGTGGGTTATCAAACACAAGAAAGGGTACGTGAAGCTGGGGAGGATAAGGAGTTAGGGAGAGGAATAGGTGGTGAATATGATCAAAATTAGAATGCACTGCATGTCCGTATGGAATTCTCAAAGAATAAACATAACTTTATTTTAAAACAAAACCTACCAAAATGTAAAACATGATATAATAACTTGGCTCTCTTGCCCAATGGAGAGAACAGTAGACTTCTAGACAAACAAGGCAAAATAGGTATAGCTAACAGAAAGACAATAATTTAATTTAGTTTTATTTTCTTGACCTTTTGATGCTCGACTTTCAGTGTCTGTAGCATACAAATTCCAGAGTGTGGAGGAACATCATGTCAAGTTATGTATTGTAATAGCCCCCATCTTCCTGCAGAAGAGGCTGGAAGATCACACGAGTGTAGGAAGGTACTTATTCAAAATCACCATTATATGTCTAGTAGAGAAAGACTTACGTTTTGTGAGCAAAATGTTTTTATATATAAAAAAAAGAATTTCTAGCTCAGCATAGGATGCTATCAGATAACGCAAACCCAACTCTGTTCTTAAGGGAGCCGCACTCAGTAACCATGACATTTCCGTGAAAGCAGGCCAAGTGGTGACTCTGAAGCAGAAGAGCAGGTGGCCCTCAGTATCGAGAGGACGCAGTCTGAGCTGGTTAAGCAGGGCTCGGTGCCTTTTGTCTGTTCTTGCTCATGCTTCCCTGTGATTACTAGAGTCACACAAATGAGCACACCACGCTTCCCGCTCCCTGAAGCAGCCTTTGCACCTTCCGGGGCATTCTCCACCCTGCATCCACCACTGTCAGCATCCTCAAATTTACCCCTCAGACAGAAAGCCCTCCACATGTGCCTCCCCTGTCAGCCTTCCCTGGAACTCAAGCTTTCTCCAATGAAAGTCAATTTGCTGGTCCCCAAGGTTCAAAGTGGTTCCTGAAGTCCAAATAACTGTCTCGCGTTATAGATATTTATAGGAATCTCCCTAAGTGCCAGGCATTAGGCTGAGCCATGGGGATGAAAAGGTACATAAGGCACAGCCTCGGGACCCAGGGTTCCAGCATATTGGACACAGCAGAGATGGATACAAGGAATGAGGAGGACCTCAGCCACCAGCCCTGTAGAGCAAACACCCTGTGGGTATGGCAAGAAGAAAGCTGAAGGTTCTCTCCCCAGGGTTACAAATGGGAGAAAGGAAGCTGCTGCAAGTAAATAAGTTCTGCCTCAGCCCCTCCCCGTACGTGCTCTCATCGCAGCTCCCGATAGCACCCCAGAGCCAGCCCTGTACTGGAGAAATAATTTAGGAAAAGCTGGAGACAAAACCAAGCTGTGGCACTAGGGAGCTTACTGCCACTGAGCCACTTCCTTCCCAGTTTCTTCATGGGCAAGGGGGGTGTTGGACACCTAGCATCTTACACCGGGGTGCTGTTTAAATTTAGAGACCTTATTACATCTTCACTCAGCTTCAGTGACTATCTCTTTTCTCTGCTCTCTCCAAGATGTAAGACCCAGGCAACCACGGAATGCCCATTATATTGATACCGGATGACACTATAGCCAAAAGCCTCTCGTTTCATTATTCCTGACTAAATAGAGGAGTTAGCAGAGCCTTCGTGAAATATGCAGGATGGTTGAGATGCGGGGCTTTACCGTCGTTTCTGTTAACCCTAACCAGATTAGGCTGATGTAAGCAAGTACATCCGTGCTTGCACCAATAGCCTCGGGCATAGGAGATCTGTGGAACAGCATCCCTAACCTCCCATCAAACACTTGCTAAGGTACCATATGGAGATACACAGCAGCAGACAACGTTAAAAGAATTCTTCTCCTAACACATTTAATGCTTTCAAATCACAATAGCTTTGTAGCCATTGCCAACAGCTCATTCTGCGTTTAAAATGAGAGTGGTTCAGCTGATTCTCTTTCAGGTAAATTTCTTATCATATGCAGGCTCACTATGAAGTGAGGGGCCTGTGAGTAATCTAACCCATCTCCCCTCTAATCATCTGGAATCAAATCCTCCCATCTGAGAACCAGCTGTGCCCTATTTCTCAGTACAAATGCCCATCATCTCACACCCAGTATCTTATACACCTTCACGTTCACTCCTTATTCAGTGACTAGGGACTGTGCTCAAACCTCAGGAATAAAGTTCTAGTAACCAACTCTGAAGACCATCAGTCATATCAGCAATGGCTGGGGATCCTTTAAGGACTCCATCATTCCCTTGCTGGCCTCCCGAATGGGAATGTGGTCACCTTGAGCTGATCGCCGAGGACGATGAGCAGCCAGAAGGAAGCTAAACACTAAAAAACCAAACATCTGCCCTGAGAAGGAACCATAAAGCACCTCCTTCTCCACAACGCAACACACAATTCTCTCTCTTTTTCTTGTTTTGTTATTTGGTTTAGTTGTCATTGCTTTGCGATAGGGTCTTGCCCTGTATCCCAGACTTTCCTTAAATTCCCTGTGAAGTCAGGCTGACCTTAAATTCGCTGTTTTCCAGACTCAGCCTCCTAAACAGGGGCATTAAAAATAAGTGCTACAGGACTGGAGAAATGGTTCCGTGGTTAAGAGCACTGGCTGCTCTTTCAGTGGACCCAGGCATGATTCCCAACCCCCACATGGCCGCTCACAGCCCTCTCTAACTCCAGGTTCAGGGTAATTCAGTACCCTCTTCTGGTCTCCCTGAGCGCCAGGCACACACATGGTATACAGATGTACATGTAGGCAAAACACCCATATGCACAAAATAAAACAAAAATTTGAAAAGCAACGTAGTCTACATTTTAAAGAAGTGCCACCAAGTCTGACTTAAAACAGTTTTCTTGATGGCAAATTAGGATACAAAATTCAGAATCTCTAAGACAGCAGCAGTAATGAGGTCCTAGAGAAAGGGTGCTCAACTCAAGTATTCCAGGTAACGGCAGCCTAGCTAAGACGTTGGACAATTTGCTAATAAGTAGAATTCACTGCCCATGTGAGTCCCAGAAACATTTGCTTACTCAGCTTTCGAGCCCAATGGAAAGGGAAGAAGACATAGCAAAGCGCACACTATACATACCCTATCACTATTCATACCCTATCACTGTACATACCCTATCTCATTTGTTCCCAGGATCACCCCAATAGGAGTTAATCAATTCCCTTTGTACCAGCATCATCTGATGGAGCAAATTTATTCACCAAGGTAACACAAGCTGAACGAGAACACTAACCAGTAGCATCTGACGCCTACCCTCAAACCTGTTCAATAACATTGCTACCTCAGCCCTTAGAACTAATAATGACCGTGTTAAACCACGTCTCTCCAGGAGCCACACTGACCTGCAAAGACTGGTCACACTGTCCTGCCAAAGCAGATGAGGCTTTATCAAGGCCAGAGCCATTGGGCACCAGGTTCTGTTCCTCCTCCCTAGGAGAGGCAAGCTGTGTCCTCTCAGAATCACTTGGGCAGATTTCAAACCTCTGTGGTTCAAAGGTATTCACTGCATGTTCTGACATTTCTCATGTGGTGCTTCAAAAGCCTTGACTTCTGCACACACAGCAGGTATCGCTCCCTGCTGAAAGAGGACATTTTCCCCTGTCCACTGCCACATCCTTACGCAACAGCCAGCCAATGGCGCCTAGGTGCTGGTCTCACGTTGGTTTTATATCTTTTATTTTTCTCATGTGAGTGTAATGCCCCAGTCCACAGTTCTGCAGATTCATGCGGATGCTGCCTGTTTGGATTCCACAGAATGTAAGAGCTTCTTTGCAAACTGAAAGCCTGCTGTCCCTGCATCTCCTTGGATCTCTCTTCCCCCAGACAACATCACCAGAGCTACCTCTTTTAAATGAGGTAGCTGTGGCTCTGAAGTAGCCCAATGGCAAGGGATAGGTATGGAAGAGTAATAGTTTTTGCTACTTCACGCACTTCCTCAACTTTACATGTGTAACGTGCAAGGTAATTCACGCTAAATACACTTGTACTAGGTCCAACCCACCTCTGTATGAACTCAACAACTGTACGTGGTAGCCACTATTGATACACATTTTATTTTTCTAAACATCCCACAGGGCTTTATTTAAAAGGAGGCATGGATTCAGACTGACTGGCTCCACCGTTCATCTCATTACCACTATACTGTTCTATCACTTTCTCTGTGAGGCCTGTGAGAATGCAATGTCTGCCCATGTGAGCATTAACATGAACTTCTTATTTGCTTATGGATGACTTCCTCTGCCAAAACCATTAGAGGGTACAACAATGCACTGTGCAGAGCAGAGTGGCTTAGGAACACACATGCAGACACCCACAATAAGTCATGCATGCACAGCATATCCCTGGGTGTTTCAATTTGCCCCTTGATGTCAGATAACCACCTTTGATCACCTCCCAGCCTACGACCATTCCTACACTCATACTGTCTGACCAGCGTATCTCCTAAACTTACTTGTTGAAGCTCTAGCTCCTAGAGTGAACTGCTTTGTAGACAGCATTTAAGATAGCGAAGGCTAAATCGAGTCATACAGATACGGCCTTGCCGTATCTTTATGAAAAGATACTGGTGTCTTTATGAAAAGAGAGAGAAATTACCCAAAGTAGTGGCCAAGGAAAAATTTGGGAGAAGCCAAACTCAATGGAATCTTGACCTCAGCTTTTCAGCCTTCACAACGGTGACAAAATAATTTCTGTTCAGCCCACTCAGTCTGTAGTATTTCCTTATGGCAGCCTGGGCAGACCAAAATGCCAACATCAATAAGCAAACTAAAGGACTTTTCCAAGAAAAAGTGTCATAGTTATTACAGTAGTTGAATATTTCTTAATTAGTTAACACATGAGAAATTGGGCTGCTGTTTTTATTAGGTGTCTACATGTTTTAGCATAACATTGATGAAATTTCATTACGCCTCATGTTATTTGTTGCCATGCAACTTTACATGTGGCCATTTGTAGGGATGGGTATGTTGGTTCAACACACAAATGACTGCGTGCCATCCCTCGCAGGGAAATGACTCACAGATCATGAAGATAAAAGGTAGGATTGTATGGTAAAAACACCAGTCAAAAGAATACATTCTGAACCTGAAACCAGAGACAGCTCTGACTCTGAAACCAAAATCAGTCAGAGAAATACACCCTGACACTGAAACCAGAGTCAATCAAAGAAATACACTCTGACACTGAAACCAGAGTCAATCAAAGAAATACACCCTGACACTGAAACCAGAGTCAATCAAAGAAATACACCCTGACACTGAAACCAGAGTCAATCAAAGAAATACACCCTGACACTGAAACCAGAGCCATCAAAGAAACACACCCTGACCCTGAAATCAAAGCCACTGGGAAAAAAACACACTTTAGTCCTGAAACAAGTACCAAAGAAACACACCCTGTCCCTGAAACCAGAGCCAAAGAAACACACTCTGTCCCTGCATGGAACGATGCAATCCCCAAGCAGGAAAACCAGCCAAACCCTGAGCAGGAAACCAACCAATCCCTGAGCGTGAAATCTTGTTAATCTTTGAGCTTATCCAAGATCAAGGATTGAAATCTGCCCAATTCCCACCCTGAAAATCTTCTGCCTGGAAAAATTCCACCCCTAAGAAGGCCCATAAAAGCCCTTGTGCCTGTCCAGTTGGCAATTGTCCTTTTCTACCCTGGCAGAGGTAGCCATTCTCCTGGATTCCCCCTCCCCCAAAAAAATCTCTTGAATGAGCTTTAGGTGAAGACCTTCTTTTCTCAGAGTGGAGCAGAGTTTCTGCTGGGTAACTCTCTTAGCAGAGAGGAGCAGAGAGCAGTTGTAGAGGCTCTCTCAGAGCAGGATTGCCACATCCTGCGGGGAGACCATCGGGCATCGGAACACAGCTTCAGGTATAGCCAGACCTCCTGACAGTCAGGATACATTTCTCCTTACAGCTGTAGGTATAGCCTGACTTCCGATAGTCAGGGAGGGTACCTTTACATTCAGAGTTGTGACACTTGCAAGGACATAATGCTTCAACAGTCTTCCTTGGGCAACCTGACAAGATAGGCTCTATAGAATAGTAACCCAAACACAGTTCTTGAAACACAAGTATAGGATGGAGATGCCCAGGCAGAACTGAAGACCAACGAACAGGCCTATGGACAGCTCACTGTTCTCCTTCTCCTTCCCAGATCTGCCGTTTGTCTGTAAGATCAATCTACTAAACATACATCCACAGCACTGCATGTCTGTGTGTATTTGTGTGGGCACATGTATGAACTATGATACTATGAAAGTATTAAATGATAAATACTTATGTCTGGACACATGTATGAACTATGATACTATGAAAGTATTAAATGATAAATACTTATGTCTGGACAATAGATTTTTGAGTAATTTCTTCTAATTTTTAGTGAACACAATACATACTTCTATAATGCAACATAACCAGAATTGGTTATACCAACTTCGGGACTATTCTAAATCAGAAATAAATATAGTTTAAAATAGCCAAAACAGAAGGAGAAATGGTTTATAGGTTTAAAAACTGGCAGGGGACATTCATTATGAATATTAGCCTTAATAAATTTGATTATTCCTCTTCTTTGTCTTCATCCAGCTCCATGGTGGATACAATTATTTGAAAACTAGCATTAAAAGACCATTATAAATTTAGAATCTAAAGTGAAACCGATGGACCAAACGAAAGCAGAGCACAAACGCACTAAATATGCTGCCAGCTGACCAAGGTATGCCTTGCCTGGTATTTTTAGCCCACGTCTGCTTTTTTGCAATCAGCCAGTACACATGGGTGAGATGCCTAGCCATATGGCATGGGGAATGTGAGGGGCTGAATCCAAATGGAAAGGCTGAGTCGACTTTGCTACAGACCGCGGGTCTAGAATAGAAAGGAGCAAGGCTTGAAATCAAAGTCTCGTAGAACAGAATACGGTCTACGGGCCACTTCACCAGCTTCAGGTCTCCCACCAGGACAGTGGCACCACCATGAGGACACTGACCACTTCCATGAGTGCCAGGTTGGGATGATAAATGCAGCTATGGACTTTCAAGATACCACGTTCCAGAAATGCTGGTAACTGACATCCAGTTCCAGATGTGCCCTGATGTTCCCGTGGTATGGGAACTCTGGGAAGTGACTATGCCAGACACTGGGGGACCATGCTGTCTGTATTAGAATGCCAAAAGAAACAACAGTATAGTTTTATGACTCCAAGGCTGAGCGTAGCAAACAAGGAGTCACTGGGCTGAATCCAGCTGGCTGTTTCAGTACAGTCCAAGGGCTTAGAAGAATTTTACATTTTTAATGGCTGAAAGGGTTTAAAAACCTAATACTTCATAATATGAAAATGATATATTCAAATTTCAATCTCAATAAAATAAGGTTTCTTGGAAGCCGGCTATTACCATTCGTATTGTCTGTCTCCAGCTACTTTGGAACCACAATGGCAGAGTCATAATTATGACGAAGTCCATCCTGGTTTACTTCCCAGCTATTTACATGATAGCTTGCTGACTTCTGTCTCTCAAACTGAAAGGCCTGAATACAAACCACAGGCTATAAAGTATTTAAATAACGGCGCCCAAAAGTAGCAGACAACATGTGCTGAACAGGAGGCATTTGTTTGTTTTGGGCCATGGTACTGAGCAACCCAGGGGCTTTTTCTTATCCCTGGGCAGGCTTTCCCACCACCACACCAAAGCAATCTATGGCTGAATTCCATGTTTTTCAAGAACAAAGATTCCAACTGTGTCATCAGATTTTGTTCAGACTCTGGATCTAAACACAGATGATTCTATATTTTAATACTAAAAGAAAAAAAAAAGATATCATCATTCTAGACCATAAAAATATCTTATTCAAAAAAAATATCTTATTCGCTCTCTAGAATAAGCAAAAAAAAAAAAAAGCAGCAGCAACAGCAGCAGCGACTGCATTGGTAGGCTGGCTAGAGAGCTCAGTTGGCAAAAATGCTTGAGAAGCTGAGTTTGGATCTTTAGGACCCACATAAAAGAGCTAGGCATGGTGGCATACAACTAGAAACCCAACATCAGGGAAGCAGAGACAGGCAGACCCAGTCCCACCCACTCAGTGAGCTCCAGGACAAAGAAGAGAGCCTGTCTGCATAAGGTAAACAACCTCTGGGTTCTACAGATAGCCACACATTGCACACAGTGGTACCACTGCCATCCACAATAAACAAAGATAATTGCATTCATTATTAAAGCCCAGCCTGGACTTTACAAGAACCTATGTCAAAAAAGATATTGTCAATTTTGTTAGTAAATTTTATAAAAGATGTTCATTTCAAGATATGTTGTAAAAGCAATTTTGAGTTTCTCTCTCTGATCAAATTTGGCTTCTTCCTAGAATAAGGTAGAGAAATAGATAGGGACACTTTGTTGAAAATTTGTTGGTTATGAAAATTGGTAAAGGTATTTACCACACGATGCAGGTGGATGATCTAAAATTAGAGAAACTAAGAGTCTTGGCTCCTTGTTTCCTGGGCAATTCAATTCCTGTTCCTCCACCCCAATTATTAGTTCCATTTCCTCTTGAAGGGCACAAGACAACCCAAATAAAACAGTTATTTCACTCACAGTGACCAAATTGATAGCATGAAGGCAACTGATTAAGCCTTCATTATCATTGGCAAGTTCTCCTAAATCTAATGGAATCATATATTAAGAAAACCATGGGACTTCTTTGAAGGGATCAAGGCCACAACTTCAAGACTCTGGCGCCATAGAGTACCACCCCAAAACTGCTGCATTTGGGGGTGGTTGTAATAAATATTAATTCTGAGATGGAATTCCTAAAGGCAGTCTCAGGCATTGTCTCCTAGAACCTAAGATCTGTTCCTCACTGCCAGGTGGAGAAATGTTCAGGCTGAGGAAATTATCACTAATCTTGGATGCATGGTTGTTTTTTAACCTTACATTTGAAGGTTATCACATGGAAACCTCATCCTTCCAATCAACTACAGGCTGCTTAAATGAAAGCCATATAGGATCCCGACTACCTGACACGCACTAGTAAATATGCCCCATGGCATTAAGGAATGCTGAAGACAGGCGGGCGCCGGTGACAAGGACACAGTTTACACTAACACCTTGCCCCTGCCTCCTCCTGATTCCCTGCAGATGTGACCTACGTTACACTGCCCGGAAGAGGAAACATGACTTTTCCTAAGATTTCCAGAGAATGGTGGCAGACTTCCCATTCATCCCAACCAGCATCCACTTCCGTCCTGAACCGGTTTCTTCAAAAATGTCTCACATGACATCTTCTTTTATAAACTCTTCATTCTCTTACAAAAACAAACAAAACAACAACAACAGCAGCAGCAAAACAACAAAAACCTCTATTTCAGTTGCCAGTAAAAATTCAGATGCTTTGTGAGGAAACAGTCATCAAAGCCGACACAGCTGTGAGTGCCCACTTCATGTGTGTGGAGGCCGGGGGTGGGGGATCACATCCCTGATTCTGAGCATGACTCACTGGACAAACTCTACTTAGTCTGTAGACCATGGCCTCACCATCCACCATCAGTGTGCACAGCATTCTTCAGCCAGCACATCGGCGCCACTTCATACTGACAGGAAACAAATTACAATTATTCCCTGAAGGGAGTCCATAGTTTCTTCAAGAAAAGGTTATATAACAGAAAATTACAGATCACATATAAATATATATATTTCATTATTATTATC
Source organism: Alexandromys fortis (assembly GCF_014885135.2). Lineage (NCBI taxonomy): Eukaryota > Metazoa > Chordata > Mammalia > Rodentia > Cricetidae > Alexandromys > Alexandromys fortis. Next base: position 4,064,805 of record NW_026067899.1, read on the forward strand.
CATATATATATATGGGCAATACATTTATATTCACTATCTGCAATCAGCAAGTTTGCGTTCTCTGGCTTTCTAATATGACTTTAGGCCTTCTGAACAGCACTCATCTCTTTTAACCAGGAGACAGCTTGGGGAAGGGAGATGAATGAGAACGTTATTGCACTTGGGACACATATTGTAAAATAACCATGCCTAAACACCCTGGGGTAAACACCTTGCACATCCATTTGGAAAGCTCACTAGGTGATGATAAAATACACCTGTTCTTGTTTGCTTTCTGTCGCTGACCCGAAAGACTGACCAAAAGCAACATGAGCAGGAAAGGGGTTTATTTGGCTTATTCTTTCCAGTCCACCAGGTAGGGAAGCCAAGGCAGGAACTCAGAGACAGGAAGGGAAGGAGAGGACACGGAGGCACCTCTGATTAATGGGTTGCTCTCCACAGATCTCTTGGTCTGCTTTCTCACAGAAGCCAGGACCATCTGCCCTGGAGCGGCACTACCCTTCACGTGTTGGACACTTCCACATTAACCATTAACCAATAAAATGCTGTGCAGATCTGCCCACAGGACAATCTGATAGAGGCAATTCCTCAACTGATGTCCCTCTTCCTAGGTGACTCTAGTTTGTGCAATGTTGAAAAAAAGGTAACCAGTACCACGGACCCCTTGTCAACTTAGCACACAAACCATCACTGTTCAGTCATAACCTTTCCTTTGCTGTCTGTCCCCAATATCTCATGTTAATATCACAACATAAAACACAATCCAGTTTTTTAAAAACCCATAGTCTAAATTTTTTAACAGTTTAAAAGTCTAAGTTCTCTGAATTATTAGGATCCAGTCTAGGGATTAATTATTAGGATCCAGTTAGGGCTCCTGCAAAATAAATTACATACTTTTTTAGTTCTAAAAGGGGGAAACAGCACAATTACACTCAGATCAAAGAAAAACCAAAGTCAAAAAGTGTAAAAAGCTCAGTCAGGTGTTTAGGACTCACTCTTGACCTTCTGGGGTCTAACAGGCTTGGATACCTCCATTTCTCTAGATTTGCTATCTGAAGTACACACACCTTGTCTTGTTGGCTCAAGTGGGTTTAATTCCACACTACTGCTATCCTTGGCAACCATCTCATCATCTCAGAATCTCCAGAACACGAATCTCCTCTGCAGCTGAGGAGATCCCTTCATCAGTAGTCTCCTGGTTTCTTAGGGTACCAAGCTTCAGTCGTTCTTTATTACACTTCCAATCCTTGGGGCTCCACTGCAGCCGAGGCTGTACCTTCACCAATGGTCTCCTGGCCTCTCCACAGGGAGTCTAACCCTGCATGGCTCCAAGTCTCAGCTACTCTGACTCCTTCACTCCTTCAAAACCAGTACTATGTGGGAGACTATTACACATTACCAAGTTCTAATACCGTGGCTCCCCCACTGGACCACAGCTTTTGTTTGCTGATCCTGGGAAAATACTTCCCATATTTCTCCTCGGTGATGTTGGTTCCTTATCATAGATGATTTCTCAATCCCCACTAACCAGCATTTTGATTGTTTCACTAAAGCAAAGGTTCCGCTGTATTCTGCAGACTTCAAGGACCCTCTCCATCAGCTTCCTGACTAATTGGATCCATAGGTTTGTACCATGTACCCAGCTCTTAGAATTTCTGTCTTTGAAATTTCCATTCAGTTTCCAAAGCTGGAAAATTTGCCTAAAAATATTTATACTAGGCTGGTATGTAGCACGCATTCTTCAGCTGTGGGAGCATGTGGCAAGCGAGATCAATGACTCCTTCCAGAACAATCCCATTTTAAACCACCATCAGTTAGTATTTGGTAGTTTGTGTTACGGGAAAGGCTAAGAAGAATGTGTGTGGCCCTTGTTTTCTTTAACTGTCATTTATGATATAACTAAGAGATTAAGAACAGTTAAGTCACCATACAAAGTAGGAAGAGATTCTAATTTTAAACATCAATCATTGTAGTAGGTGCTCTGAGAATGTGAAAGAAGTTGTGCCCAGTTCAAAGCCATGAGTCAGGCCATACTTTGGTCTGTGCCTAGGATTTGAGAAATTGATAGGAGATAGAAGGGCAACCAGAAGTAGCAGGTATTTTTGGGTAGGAATATTACATTAGGCAAGTGAATAAGGCATGGGCAGAGAAGTTCAGCCCTATCAAAGAAAGGGGTCATATGGACAGACCCCCAACAGGCTAAAGCCAGAATCTGGTTATCAGCATCAGAAGTCTAATACTGAACCTCCAGTTGTTGAAAAATCATCAAAGTTTTAAAGCAACAGACCTTGGGGAGAAGATAATTTAGAATGATGTTTTGGGAGTTATCATGTTCGCAAAACAAGGACCATCTGATTAACAGGAGACCAACCTGTACATTGCCACACCTCCAGGACTCAACTAGAAGTATTTTTAACTAAAGGTAACGTGAATGTTTACTGGGGTACCTGGGTCAAGACTATGTAAACAAAACCAAGGAAGGACACAGATGTGAATCCAGGGGTGACTGTTACTCAGAATGTGGTGCAGGAGGCGGCACCACCAGCAGCTGCCGACCTGTTAAAGACACAGAAAGAACCTCAGCTGCCTATCCACGTGCAAGGGACTCAGACTGCACCTTCAGAAGGTCCCTGGGCTACTGTTCCCGATACACATATGTGTTTAAAAATAAAACTATGATAATATCAGCGATAGAAGAGGCTACAATGTGCGACCAAAGAAGTTACTCGGACCAGGGAGAGAAAGCAGGTGATGTAGAATACACACTGCATCCAACCTGATTTCTGCTCAGACTCATGGACAATGTTGGAGTCCAGGCTCTTTGGAGATGGGGAACAAAGTCAAGGAGCAAATCCAGCTGCCAATCACAGCCTAGATGCACAATCCTGCCAAGAACAGCTACTACGTTTATGTATGGGAAGCAGTTCACAGATTGTATCTACTTAGCTGTGGGTTTTTTTTTCTCCTGGGATTTTATAAATATCCTACCCTCCTGATGATCCCATTTATTCTCTTTGTATCTACCCAGCTGCAGGAACTTAGGGTACGATTCCGCACCCCATTCATTCCCTCAGTCTTAATCATGCAATGTCAAAATACTTCTTTGGCTTAACTGAAAGACAAAACCTGAAAAAAGCAGATGCAACTCTAATTCAAAATAGAAAGGGCTGTGACTGAGTGCCGTTTCAACGGCACCACTGTTGAAATCATTAGGCATCAGGCCAAAGCTCCCCAGAGAAAGGGCTTGGATACACAGCAATGGCCGCGTTCCATAAGATGAAGTCCACACAGGGCTGTACTCTCAGGGTAGAGTCTCGTCTTAGCTGGGGATATGCTCGATGTTTAGATCTTCCTTTGATTTTTCTTAAGTGAATCCAATATCACCGTCTGGCGATATCATGGCGCATATTCTATTACGTGTGTGTGTGTGTGTGTGTGTGTGTGNTTTTTTTCTTATTCTCAATAAAATAAAAAAAAGGATATAAAAAAAATTCAGATGCTTTGTGAGGAAACAGTCATCAAAGCCGACACAGCTGTGAGTGCCCACTTCATGTGTGTGGAGGCCGGGGGTGGGGGATCACATCCCTGATTCTGAGCATGACTCACTGGACAAACTCTACTTAGTCTGTAGACCATGGCCTCACCATCCACCATCAGTGTGCACAGCATTCTTCAGCCAGCACATCGGCGCCACTTCATACTGACAGGAAACAAATTACAATTATTCCCTGAAGGGAGTCCATAGTTTCTTCAAGAAAAGGTTATATAACAGAAAATTACAGATCACATATAAATATATATATTTCATTATTATTATCCATATATATATATGGGCAATACATTTATATTCACTATCTGCAATCAGCAAGTTTGCGTTCTCTGGCTTTCTAATATGACTTTAGGCCTTCTGAACAGCACTCATCTCTTTTAACCAGGAGACAGCTTGGGGAAGGGAGATGAATGAGAACGTTATTGCACTTGGGACACATATTGTAAAATAACCATGCCTAAACACCCTGGGGTAAACACCTTGCACATCCATTTGGAAAGCTCACTAGGTGATGATAAAATACACCTGTTCTTGTTTGCTTTCTGTCGCTGACCCGAAAGACTGACCAAAAGCAACATGAGCAGGAAAGGGGTTTATTTGGCTTATTCTTTCCAGTCCACCAGGTAGGGAAGCCAAGGCAGGAACTCAGAGACAGGAAGGGAAGGAGAGGACACGGAGGCACCTCTGATTAATGGGTTGCTCTCCACAGATCTCTTGGTCTGCTTTCTCACAGAAGCCAGGACCATCTGCCCTGGAGCGGCACTACCCTTCACGTGTTGGACACTTCCACATTAACCATTAACCAATAAAATGCTGTGCAGATCTGCCCACAGGACAATCTGATAGAGGCAATTCCTCAACTGATGTCCCTCTTCCTAGGTGACTCTAGTTTGTGCAATGTTGAAAAAAAGGTAACCAGTACCACGGACCCCTTGTCAACTTAGCACACAAACCATCACTGTTCAGTCATAACCTTTCCTTTGCTGTCTGTCCCCAATATCTCATGTTAATATCACAACATAAAACACAATCCAGTTTTTTAAAAACCCATAGTCTAAATTTTTTAACAGTTTAAAAGTCTAAGTTCTCTGAATTATTAGGATCCAGTCTAGGGATTAATTATTAGGATCCAGTTAGGGCTCCTGCAAAATAAATTACATACTTTTTTAGTTCTAAAAGGGGGAAACAGCACAATTACACTCAGATCAAAGAAAAACCAAAGTCAAAAAGTGTAAAAAGCTCAGTCAGGTGTTTAGGACTCACTCTTGACCTTCTGGGGTCTAACAGGCTTGGATACCTCCATTTCTCTAGATTTGCTATCTGAAGTACACACACCTTGTCTTGTTGGCTCAAGTGGGTTTAATTCCACACTACTGCTATCCTTGGCAACCATCTCATCATCTCAGAATCTCCAGAACACGAATCTCCTCTGCAGCTGAGGAGATCCCTTCATCAGTAGTCTCCTGGTTTCTTAGGGTACCAAGCTTCAGTCGTTCTTTATTACACTTCCAATCCTTGGGGCTCCACTGCAGCCGAGGCTGTACCTTCACCAATGGTCTCCTGGCCTCTCCACAGGGAGTCTAACCCTGCATGGCTCCAAGTCTCAGCTACTCTGACTCCTTCACTCCTTCAAAACCAGTACTATGTGGGAGACTATTACACATTACCAAGTTCTAATACCGTGGCTCCCCCACTGGACCACAGCTTTTGTTTGCTGATCCTGGGAAAATACTTCCCATATTTCTCCTCGGTGATGTTGGTTCCTTATCATAGATGATTTCTCAATCCCCACTAACCAGCATTTTGATTGTTTCACTAAAGCAAAGGTTCCGCTGTATTCTGCAGACTTCAAGGACCCTCTCCATCAGCTTCCTGACTAATTGGATCCATAGGTTTGTACCATGTACCCAGCTCTTAGAATTTCTGTCTTTGAAATTTCCATTCAGTTTCCAAAGCTGGAAAATTTGCCTAAAAATATTTATACTAGGCTGGTATGTAGCACGCATTCTTCAGCTGTGGGAGCATGTGGCAAGCGAGATCAATGACTCCTTCCAGAACAATCCCATTTTAAACCACCATCAGTTAGTATTTGGTAGTTTGTGTTACGGGAAAGGCTAAGAAGAATGTGTGTGGCCCTTGTTTTCTTTAACTGTCATTTATGATATAACTAAGAGATTAAGAACAGTTAAGTCACCATACAAAGTAGGAAGAGATTCTAATTTTAAACATCAATCATTGTAGTAGGTGCTCTGAGAATGTGAAAGAAGTTGTGCCCAGTTCAAAGCCATGAGTCAGGCCATACTTTGGTCTGTGCCTAGGATTTGAGAAATTGATAGGAGATAGAAGGGCAACCAGAAGTAGCAGGTATTTTTGGGTAGGAATATTACATTAGGCAAGTGAATAAGGCATGGGCAGAGAAGTTCAGCCCTATCAAAGAAAGGGGTCATATGGACAGACCCCCAACAGGCTAAAGCCAGAATCTGGTTATCAGCATCAGAAGTCTAATACTGAACCTCCAGTTGTTGAAAAATCATCAAAGTTTTAAAGCAACAGACCTTGGGGAGAAGATAATTTAGAATGATGTTTTGGGAGTTATCATGTTCGCAAAACAAGGACCATCTGATTAACAGGAGACCAACCTGTACATTGCCACACCTCCAGGACTCAACTAGAAGTATTTTTAACTAAAGGTAACGTGAATGTTTACTGGGGTACCTGGGTCAAGACTATGTAAACAAAACCAAGGAAGGACACAGATGTGAATCCAGGGGTGACTGTTACTCAGAATGTGGTGCAGGAGGCGGCACCACCAGCAGCTGCCGACCTGTTAAAGACACAGAAAGAACCTCAGCTGCCTATCCACGTGCAAGGGACTCAGACTGCACCTTCAGAAGGTCCCTGGGCTACTGTTCCCGATACACATATGTGTTTAAAAATAAAACTATGATAATATCAGCGATAGAAGAGGCTACAATGTGCGACCAAAGAAGTTACTCGGACCAGGGAGAGAAAGCAGGTGATGTAGAATACACACTGCATCCAACCTGATTTCTGCTCAGACTCATGGACAATGTTGGAGTCCAGGCTCTTTGGAGATGGGGAACAAAGTCAAGGAGCAAATCCAGCTGCCAATCACAGCCTAGATGCACAATCCTGCCAAGAACAGCTACTACGTTTATGTATGGGAAGCAGTTCACAGATTGTATCTACTTAGCTGTGGGTTTTTTTTTCTCCTGGGATTTTATAAATATCCTACCCTCCTGATGATCCCATTTATTCTCTTTGTATCTACCCAGCTGCAGGAACTTAGGGTACGATTCCGCACCCCATTCATTCCCTCAGTCTTAATCATGCAATGTCAAAATACTTCTTTGGCTTAACTGAAAGACAAAACCTGAAAAAAGCAGATGCAACTCTAATTCAAAATAGAAAGGGCTGTGACTGAGTGCCGTTTCAACGGCACCACTGTTGAAATCATTAGGCATCAGGCCAAAGCTCCCCAGAGAAAGGGCTTGGATACACAGCAATGGCCGCGTTCCATAAGATGAAGTCCACACAGGGCTGTACTCTCAGGGTAGAGTCTCGTCTTAGCTGGGGATATGCTCGATGTTTAGATCTTCCTTTGATTTTTCTTAAGTGAATCCAATATCACCGTCTGGCGATATCATGGCGCATATTCTATTACGTGTGTGTGTGTGTGTGTGTGTGTGTGTGTGTCTGTGTCTGTGTGTGTGTGCTCACACTCATGTGTTGAAGTATATGTACGGGTTATGTACTTGTGCATGCATGTGGAGGCCAGAAATAGATGTCTGGCAGGTGACTCCCTCAATCACTTTTCACTTTTTTTTTTTTTTTTTGAAACAAGGTCTTTCATTCAACAGGGAACTCATCCGTCCATTCCGCCAGGCTGGTGGACTAACGGCTCCAGGATCAGCCTCCCCAGTGCTAGGATTGCGGAAGCACGCCGCCATACCCAGCTTTCCTCTGAATGCTGGGGGCCTGAGCTCAGATTACCCACTGAGCCTTCTGCCCAGCCCTTGTCTTTCGTTATCTTCAACAGCTTTATTAAGTACGGTTTCCCAGCCATGAAATTCACACGATACAAACAGAGGACACTTTCCCATATCCTCTGCTGGCAAGCAATGCCTCACTGAGATGCATACATTAATAGAATATAGCTATTTCTTAAGTAGCTAGGAATGTTGGACTTGGTTATTTTCCCCTTGATTAACATATCCAAAAATCTTAGTTTTTATTAGTGGAAAATATAACTTGATAAAATTCTGTCCACTCAATTCAAAATGTGGGAATAATGCAAATGCTATATTTCCAAGATGACTGGTTGGAAACACCATGGCAGGCCTTCAAATCTATTTCCTTGAAGCAACTGCATTAGGAAGAAAAGTTTATTTATTGTATCTACGCTGGAAATCCCAAACCCTTGCAAATTACTGTTCCCTTAGATTTTCCTGATCCATTGTTTTCCACCAGGTGTAATGCCTTATGAAGGCTGCTGGGGTCTGTCAACATCTGTTGTTTTTCAAGTCTGGGTTGGCATGAGGACTGAGGCAGGTTTTTCTTTTAAAAACTTAGGAAGAAATGAACTTACATGCTCTCGCAGAACCTGGTCAGGGTGCTTGGTTTTTCCTGGTTGCGTCTTTGTCGAAACCAGCGTTGAATGCTCCGAACATCCCAGTCCAGCTGCTTGGAGAGCCCTTCCAATCGCTTCTCATCAGGATGCTATGAAACAAGGCACCAGAAAAAAAACCATTTTTATCCATTTTTTTACTTACACCATTTACAAGTTTTAGGTTACATATGGTTGAATTTTCCCTCTAATTTCTACTGCAGGCATTTCAATATTTATGACTGAGAATCTAGTCCCATCCATTTGAAGCATGAACAAAGATAACACCTACATTACACATTATGAAACCAGACAGAAAAATAAGACTCTTGCCCCAATGCTTGCATATTTTCTTGTCGGCAATTACTTCTTATGAAGCAACCAGCGACTAAGAGAGGAAGAACCAGCCAGCTGGCTGAGTCAGTCCCATCAGACTTCAAGGGAAGAATTTACAGAGACATCAGGGAAGAATTTACAGAGACATCAACACATACTTCACCTTCTCAGAGGAAAAAAAAAGGAAGTACATTTTTACTTTATAAACAGATAATGCAAGAAGAACAAAAAGCACAGGAAATCGCACAGCCAAGATGTCATTTATAGCACCATGCACACAACCCCTTTCTCATCTTCTTCCCCCAGTCCTCACGTCCCTCACCTTTTCTTCCCTTGCCATCCCTTCTCACCACACCACACATCTTGTCTTACCAACACCACGTATTACCCAAGGGGCTTTCGTGCTGAAAGGACAATGGCGTAGACCCAGGTCCTCAGCCCACCAGCCATTCTGAGCCTTGGTCTCTGTCGCAGTACAAACAAGGGTGGTTTATCAACCCACAGGGGACTTTGATGAGGACTGGGAAAATATATGCTAAACCGAGTCCTTGTCACCTGTCTTCTTTCTCTTTCCCTCCTCTTTTCAACACGTTCAAGCCGACAGTCACGAGAGGGGGACCTACTGCGAATGAAACCGGCCAAGAAAACTCCCTTCCATGATGTATTGTTCACTGTAGTTCTCATGATCAGAGGAAATAACCAAAAGGAAGTAATGAGAAGACACACTGGCCAGGCTGTAACAGAATCTACGCATAGGACCTAAAAGTATCTCAGCAATTCAAGGGGCCTATGGCCCTGACAACTCATCTGTTAAAAATTCTCTTTTGAGTCAGGAGGTGAAACCTTTGGAGAAAGAGCAGGTCGCATGGGTGGAGATCTGAGTGAGATTTGATTGTTGTGACTGCAGCCTCCACTGCCTCCCTCCACCTCCCCCTTCCTTCACTCCTTCCCTCTCCCCGCCCCCCAAATGTACACTATGGGCACCCAGAGCTCACACTTCCACACTTCATAAACCTTTACAAACGTGAGAGTTAAATGTCTGCTGCTTAAGTCCCCGGTCTATGGCATTCTATCGTGGTGGCCTAAATCAACTAAGACAAACAAATAACCCAAAAGCAGAGCAAATGGTATCCAGTTACAAAGTGTTCTGATTTTGTGCCTATAAATGAGACTTGCCAACTTTCAGTTGGACATGTGTCTGAGTTCCTTTCAGTGGTAATAAGAGAATGCGCAATCTCCTTTTATGTCTTTCTTAATTGAAAATATGAGAGAGGAAGGGGGAGTTACTGCCTATAATATATATTGGTTATTTTACTAGCCTATAAAAACAAGTATTTGACAGTCTTATTATATTTATATTATATATACATATCTATATATATAAAACGTATTATGACTATATTCACCCCACTACCCTCTACTCTCTTCCTTACTTTGCCTCTGAATTCCTTGTTCCTAACTAGTCCCCCAAAGGCTATACCATTGAAGGAAACGACACTGTCTCCAGAAGTGACCATAAACAGGCAAGAACAACCCAGGAAGAAAGTAGGATGTGGAGACAAGAAAAAAAATCATTTTTTTTATTTCTGAGTTTACTAATAGTGAGAGAAAAAAATCTAAGGTTCACAAATCATAAATTAAAAACCACCTAATTCCAACACTGTCCCTGTTATCTCAATCCCCTTTCTTCCTTTGACAGGGAACCACGGTCAATCAATATTTTTTTGTGGCCAGGGTTATTTTGCATAAACAAAATTGAATACATATTCTCATACCCCACCCAATCACACAAATTATTGCAGACTGTGGACTTTGCTCTGGACTTGGGGTTTTTCCTTTATAATGTGTCTTGGGTGGCTTCCAAATCAGTTGAGAGAACACTGAAGTGTAAGGATAAACTCGAACTTTCTAGTCTCCTCTGCTAACTGACACTTCGGTAACACCCAGCATCTAGAAGCACAGCAACGATAAGCTTGGCGGGTTGTAGAGAATGATGGGATTCTTCTTGAAGCCAAAAATTGTAGGGCAAAGGGGTCTGTGCTTTTGCATTTTTTATATAGAAAATTTAATTAATTTGACTCTCAAAAAAATAGTAGTCATGTCCCAAGCCTCCAGGCATCTTCCTCTTTTCCAGTCTGAGATGAAAAGCAGATTCTCAGTGTAGTTTTGATTCTCCCTTTGTCATGAGAGAAATATCCTGTTCATATGTTTAGAACCATTCAGGCTTTGCTTCCAGGTGAAGAATAAACTTGTGTACTGTCTAGCTCCACCCCCTTTAACATTAATCTTTTCTAAACTTATTTGTAGGATTTCTTCATTTATTAGTGCAATTAAAGGTTTTTTTCTATTGTAAAGGTTTATTTTTAGCCAGTATACTATGTCTTAAAAGTACAAGTTTTTTTTAAAAATCTTTATTTTTTACTATTTACTAAAAATACATTTGAATTCACCAATCTGTTCTGCAATTATTACTAGAAATTATGATTAGAAACCTCTTCCAATAGTTTCAAGGTGCACTTTGAACATCTACTGGTATTCTGTGGGAAGCAGAAGGCTGGCCCTCTCCATGGCTACCCCGTGTCCATGGCTACCCTTCATCCTGGCAGCTCTCTGCACCTTCCCCTACGGAAATCTTGCCTTGCTTTTCCACAGGTCTATCAGCCACGTCTCAGTAATATATGCTAAATTTTTACCTACATAACAAGTATTAGGTTATTCATACCTAAAATTGGTATATATTTATTATATTATATCTAAAATTAATATAACATTTCTTAGTTAATGTAAACGTTAATTAATATATTTGTTGATGGCCTCCACGAGTATTTAAATGTCTTCTGCAAGTGCTTCCTGCACAAGGTTGTAATGTATACTCCTGTGGTGCTATCCTTTTCGGGATTTATTATAAATAATGACATTCTTTCTTATAATCTTTGAACTATTTCATAATTTACATAGAAAAAGCCATTTAATTCTGGTAATTTTGCCCCATACTTCTTTTCATCTCTGTATAGTCTCAATTATCTTAATTTTAAAGGTATACAATAACAGTCTGTTACCAGCAATACAAGCTCCATAAACATAAAATCTTTAATATTGTACCTATACTGTAAAATGACTTATAATTGCTTTTTGAATGAAAGAATATATAAGGAGAAAATTTCGCTTCCTCCTTTCTAATTTTAATGACTATCCCTCATATCTACTTGCTATCTCAAATACACATGAGCAACATGTGAAATCACCATTATTTCCTCCCCTCCCTTCGTCCTCCCCGCCCAACGCTGGTCAACAACATTATCTTTCTTAGAGTTTGCTTCTGCACTGCCAGCTCTGCCTCTACTGCTATTGGATTTGCCTGCATTGCTGATCAGCTGCCTCCCAGCTATGAAGTGGGTCTGCCTGCCATCAATAAGTTTCCCACCATCTTCTCCTGCTCAGTTCGAGTCAGTGGCACCCTTTTTATACTGTAAGAACATACACTGTTAAACATTCTGTTCCGACACCATCCCTCACAGTTCTTCCTCTCTTAGTTTTACAGTTTAAATATATTCAAAAAGCACAAACTTTCCCAGTAATCTTGTATAATCTTCTGGTTAGCTAAAATTAATGACAATCTTCTTAGGAAAGAAAAAAAAAAATGAGGACAAATTACAGAGAACCTGTCTACTATTTTATACAGGAATTATTTTATTATTTATGTGTGTGTGTGTGGTCTGTGTGTAAGAAGGAGAGAGAGAACGCATACATGTATGTTTTCATGTACATGAGCAAGGGCCTTCAGACCCCCACAGAGAACAAAGGATATTGGAATGCCCCAGAACTGGTGTCCCAAGTGTTTATGAGTAACTAACATGAGTCCTGGCAACTAAACTCTGGTCCTCTGGAAGAATAGCAAGCACTCCTAGCCTCTGAGCTACTTCAGCAGCTCCTGCCTTCCAACATATAACTAAACAGAGGAAAGGAGGCTCAGGACACCCTCGCTTGAGACTATAGTCATCCTACCCTTTCCTACTGCAAAGGCTCTCGAGAGGTAACAGAGCATAGAGGAAGTAAAGGGTTAATAGAAATCGGGACTCCACTGTTTAGTTTCCATGCAGCTACCATGATGTGATGGAACTCTGTAGTGATGCAACTATTGGTGTATCACGCGTATCGTGAGGAACACCTCTCCGGTGCTCTGTCGGAAGTCCAATAAAATCACAGGTCTCACCAAGAGACAAGGGCGAAATAGTACTTCTGTCGGATACTGGTGCCCATCTGAGGTCTATAAAGTGTTCTCGTGACTCTCCAGGAAAAAGTGATCCAACACTATGAAACACTGCTTCATAATTGCTGTATATTTTTACTCTTATAGTTTGAGAACTGATTTGATTTGGAAACTGAGGTAGCTGGTTTCACTGCTTTGGTAAGAAAATGCCCCCAAATTAAAAACAATACAATTAAAAATTAAAACAATACAAATTAAAAATCAAATAACAACATAAAAAGAGTCAAAAGACAAGCACTCAAAAACATTTACCAATTGGGGGCTGGAGAGAAGGCTCAGCAATTAAGAACACTGATTGTTCTTCCAGAGGTCCTGAGTTCATATTCCCAGTAACTATATGGTGGTTCACAACCACCTTAATAAAATCTGGTGCCAACTTCTAGCCTGCAGAGACACATGCAGGCATAACATTGTATACATAATAAATAAATCTTTATTTAAAATAAAAAACATTCACCGGCAAGAAATAATAATTTGGTACATTGAAATGGGCTCAGCAGTCAGTAACGGTGGGTCCTTTGGCGCCACCCCCAAACCTAGAATCCAAAGTTCTCAAAACACAAGGCAGCAGCAGAGCTTTCCCTCCTCATAGGAGTGAGGCCGCTAAAACGTGGAGACACTGGATGAAACAGATGGTGTGCCATTTACTAAACCATGTGTGTGTGGTGTTTTATTTAATCCTCATGAAAGCCTGTGAGTACATTATCTGAAGATGTCTAAGGCCTCCAAAAGTTAAGGCACTTGTTGGAGGCCCAACATTAGTAAGAAAAAGATACTGCTTCAACTTACAGACTTTCAGGGTCTGACTCAGGCAAATACCAGGAGTTTTAATTATTTCCTAATGGCGGTAGGTTCTCTATTGTGTTTAGAATGGAGTAGGTCTCCCTGTAGCGCAGGTGGAAGGCTCACAGTAGGATTTTAAATATGTTAGATTTCCCTGTAGGGCAGGGAAGGGAGGGACGGATAAAAGGCAGACAGCTGTTACCCCAGGAGAAGAAACTGATGAAGGATGCAATGACTTGTATCCATCTGGTGACGTCAGAGAGAAGAGTCGGGGAAGATGACTAATGCGGTCCCGTATAGCAGGGCCCTGCATTCAGAAGGGAATTTAATGTTCTATGGCTTACATCTTATCATTCTACATCACTTTTTAATGTAGTATAATGTGTTCTTGCTAGTAAAATCTAATGGCCAAAGGAGCATGCTACAGACACTTAAGAGTCTGGCCTCATACAGAGGCTTACACCCAAATAGGCACTCAATGCCCCTTCCCATCTCCTGCTCCAGGATCCACTTACTCCCTCTCTTCTGTTCCCTATCTACTTCTAGCTACTGCCTTTGGTTCCCCCAGAAGGGGCTTGAAACAACCAAGTACAGCAAGGAGATGTAAGATAGAGTTGGCTTCTCTCTGAAGTTTCTTGCTATGGGGCAGGGCAGCCACCTCTGTGCTTCCTGGGTGACTCAGCTAAGGGGAGCCTCTTGCCTACTTACAATCTTGTAGCAGGGGTTGGGATGCCCTTGGAGGTCACCTATCCATCACGAACTGGGGCAATGGACCTGGAGATAGGAGAAAGACCTATCTGAACTTTGTCCCCAGTGCCAAGGCACAGTGTGTTCAGCTGTAGCTAGAGGAAAGGAGACAATGACAGCCAGAATGCTATGTATGTATTCAGTGAGACAGGGTGCCCAGGCATTCCTGAGGCTCTGTTTGTTCCATCCATATCCCCCAGCCTACAGACATTACAGAACAACCTAAACACAGCCGGACAGGCCTGGGAATGTGGCTCTTGCCTTAGCATTTATAAAGGCCTGGATTTGAGCCTCAGTGTTGTAAGAAAAAATAATGAGACTAATAGGAGAGATATTTCACTTTAGTAAGGTAAACTACATGGAAAAGTGAGGTTCTTCTCTAAATATTTACTTCCTCTAATACCACAGGGTATGTGTCCCACGAGACTGAACTCAAAACTACAAATGAGCTTTCCCTAAAATTCCAATCATTCTCTTCCTTCTCCTTACAGAGACGTTAAACAAGATACCCAGTCGTTCCTCAAATTTTTCTAGCAAAAGTATCATTTTTTAAGGGGACAGAGAAAACGCCTGTAGACTTTTGGCAGGAGTGAAGGCAGCGAGGTAATCAAAAGTGTTTGGATACTTGAATTAACAGCTGCAAGCCATGAAACTAAGGGTGCTAATGGCTACCACCACAAACCAGAGAGAAACAGCATCGACTTAACACTGCCAAATCACACCTCATACACCTGTCTGGCCCTCCGGAAACCCGCAAGGGGTCAAAGGAACCGTTTGATCCAGAAGCGCACAGAACACCACATCCCTCCTGTTGGTGCTTTCTTTTCCAGTCAAGGGCAAGGAGAGACACATAGGGATTCTAGGGTCTGAGAGGAAAATGTGTGGGCTCCGTGTTGGCTTGTTTCCTTTAGCTGAGGTTCAGACTGAGTGTCCCCGATGTTTCTCTTCATCTTCTTCACGGTTAAATATGTACCAATCACTTGCCTCCTTCCTCCTCTGTTCTCTGGGTCTCATTTTTAGTTTAGACTTGCTTAACTCCCTTGATGCTGAATGTTTTCCCTCTTCACTTACTCCGCACTGTGAGCCTCTCTCCTAACTCTGCTGACCCAGTTCCTTTATTCCTTCACACAGCAAATCCTCAAACAAGGCCTTTCACTGTCGCTCACATTCGTCTATCACAACCCTAGAATGTTCGGGTGGTGCTTGCGCTCAGCCAAGAGGCTCCACTTCTCACACGTGTACGCGCCCCACTGTAAGCTTTGACTGGTCACTCCCTCCCAGCTCGTATCTGTATGCTTCACGTCACCCGAGGCTGAGAAAGGCGCTGGATTGGACTAACCTCTATCTAATCAAGACCTTTGCACAGAGAGCTTGTAAAATCAGCTGGAGCCAACCAAGAGGTCATGAAAGTCCTTTATCTGCTGTTTGCACTTTGGGTCCAATCATAACACCTACATTCTCTCTTAGGAGCCGCTGTCTGATAGGAGGAGAAATTGATCATCAGAACCCAGGAGAGACGGGATGGAATGACTGGACGCTAGGAGTGGAGGTGGAGAAAACCGGGTCCCTGGAAGACACTCCTACCTTTGTTATAGCATTGAAGACCTTTTCCAGAATGGCGTTTGGCTGGGCAATTTGTGGTCCATTGGCCTGGATGTTGAGGGCTATGGCACATGGTCTGGCTATAAATCTAAAGGTTTAAAAAGAAAGAGAAGAAGATAATTCAGAAATTATACTTTTTAATAACTGCTCTTAGTAGTATCACTTGTACATGACCAGGTCATCCTAATTAGATGCTTATAGGGTTTTATGGCGACATTCACATGGGTAAACTCTAAAGCAGCCCTCACTTAAGGCCACCAGATGTCACATTACAGAGAGAGGTTCTTTACAAACATTTAAATTCCTTGGCTGGGTATGGCAGCCCATGCTTTTAATCCCAGTACTTGGGAGGCAGGAAGATCTCTGTAAGCCTTGTCTGCATGGTGAGTTCCAAGACAGCTAAGGCTATGAAGAGAGACTCTGTCTCAAAACCAAACAACCAAAAAACAAAATGGCAAAAGAACATTTCAACTCTAATGAGAACTGGCAGCTCTGAGGAGACGCCACAGGTTAGTTATATGATTGCTTAAACCATAAGAAAGAAAAAGAAAACAGTCGTACTGGACTGAATCATAAGTGAACATGTGAGAGACATAAATACATAATGTACAGTCTTCTTACAAACACGTGCAGCCGTGTTATTATACCAGTGTGTCACTGAGCATCTGAGCTCCCATGGAGGGCGTCTGCTTTTCACCACTCTGGTGACAGATACAGCCATTCTGCCTCCATCATCAGTGATGTAGTACTGAGCCCTAATCCCTTTCAGTTTTAAAATTTCTTGCTTTGCGGGTCATCCTCCACCCTTGCTCCTTTCTCCTAGGAAGCAATGAAGAATGACAAATGGCATGCCATCCCAGACAAGCTCAAGGCTGAAGGGTTTAAATGCAGGAGTCGGACTGTTTTAATCCTAAGCGAATGCCGACGCCAAGATGAACAGGAAGGACGAGCCTCATTTCCCACGCTTGAACGAGGGTCTGAGAGGAATGTGTAGAGCACAGGGCCTGGCAGGACAGTGACAGGTCTAGAAAACCCGCATTAAAGGAGAAGTATTCACATCTTCAGAATGTTTTAGGCTAACTGTTCAAGAAATAAGTTCCCATAATACTTCAGCGGTGCTGCTGAGTGTCTGCCGCTAATTTAATATCATAGGAGAGCATTACTAAGATAATTCAATGGTTGCCACAGGCAACAGCCAATAAATGCATAAAACAGATCAGTAGTGAGCCTTAAATGAGGCTTACTTAGCAAAACCCCACAAGAGTTAAAGCACAGCAGCCACAGAACGGAGAGCAGTATGACAAAATGTTGACTAGAACCTATGTCATAAAGAAAGCACCCACATTGGAAACCACAAGCCTGAGCTAGGAGAGACGCACACCAAAGGGGCACCATCGTGCTTGTTACCCCCGGGTCTCGGGACAAAGGGGAAGAAGGAATTACTACCTTCCCATAATCTGTAAGTCTTTGGGAAACTGGACTACTCTTCAGAGCCTTGCATTCGTGGTCCCTTCCGATATGACACATTAGGAATGTGTCCTTCCAGACCTTGTTAGCAATGCCTTTCCCTTTTCCTAATAATTCCAGGTCTTCTCCATAACCACGTACCAAAAGCTGGAGCTCCCACTGGGAAAGACTCATCACTTAATGGGCCCTGACAACAGCCAAGTTCAGAACCTGTTTCTCCCGCTGTGCTTCCAACTTGCTGGCTAAAGTACTCTCACAATGCTTAGCAGAAGGTGTGAAAAGACACGCGTGCTGTGAAAAAAAAATAGGCTAAATGGGCAGACCCAACATGTAAGGGCTGAACCTCACCCTCCTGTGACTGGCTCCCGCTCTTCCTCACTGGATTTTTCCTCAGCCCTTGTTTTCCCTATTCCCACAACCTCAGACACACTGTGTTTAAACTCCTTAGGGATTCTGGCCCCACCATCTTTATAACAACCTGATAGTTAAATGCAAGGCATGATCACTTCCTCTTTATAATCTCAAGCATGGGATGGGATTCCTTTCCCAGGAAGGTCAACGTAATAACGAGCTGGCCGTGTCAACCCTAGCCAAGGTAAATCCCAAATTCTAGGAACTCAGGTGTGGTACATTAGAAGATGAAAGATGAGTTAAGAGAATTTAAGTCATTTAAATGAAGCCATTTAAAATGTAAATGGTCCATGGTGAGTGTACACAGTAAATCAAACCCCATGGATTTTTTTTTTTCAAGAAGCTACTGTGTCATTGGAAGCTCTTATTTATACAGACAGAATACTGTGAACAGTCAATGAGTGTTTGATGGATAAAAGGATGTGTGGTCAAGCCCAATGGGCTGTACGTTTTTAATTCCCTTGAATATCACATCAAGTCGGGGTCATCTAGTACTCGGAGGTTAGGAGACTGGCTGTTCCAGTACCAGAAACCATTTTCTCAATTCTCAATACCCCTATGCCATCAACCTTTCTTTCCCTCAAGAAGCACTTGGGTAGGCTCTTTCAATCCATATAATTGTTTTTGTTTCTGTGTTGTTTTCTCAACAACTTGACCAGCACAGAAAAGCAATCCTTAAATTTCAAGACAAACAGGAAAAGTTAATCCCCAATACTCAACAAGAAAAAGAACAGTTAACTTGATTGCTCATCGATATCTCCAGCAAGAGGATGATGTAGAAATTTCATTTGCGTTTATTCTCTGAAGAATTTGTGAATCATCTCCAGTACTTTTTTTTTCGGAGAACATATTAAATTCCAAATAAAGCCCATGTCACAGCTACTACAATTTTATTACTTTCTGTCACAGTCCATTAGAGGAAAAAATGTTGTTTCTAATGATAGAGCAAAGAGAAGTAGTGCACAGAACACTTTCACAGTGGTGGAGGGATGGAGGGAGAAGGATACGAAGGAGGAAGGAGAAAAGGAGGGAAGGGAGGGAGGAAGAAGGGAGGGAGGAAAATAGAGAAGTAAGGAGGGGAGAGAGAGAAGGAGGGAGGGGAAGTTAAAATAGGGAGAGAGGGGAGAGAGAGGAGCAGAAGGAGAGAGAGGAGGAGGGAAGGGGAGAGAAATACATGGATGGCAATGGCCAACACAGCTGAGACTACAGCAGTGGGAAGGATCATGGGCTCACAAGTTTGATGATTACCTCCACCAGGAAGTGCTCACCTAAACTTCTATTTTATCAAAGGCTGAAATATCACCTTCCAAAGATCAAACATCTATAAAACACTTTCACGTACTATAGTTGAAAGTAAATATAATAAGGATGTAAGCTTTGAAAAACACTGGTCTTGGCCAAGAAGCTGGGGAAATATTTTTCAATGCATTTGAACAGCATGTATTTGTATTCTAAGCGTGAATTAATCATCCCAGAAGGAAGGAATCATGAGCCGGGCCTTCATAAAACGTATACATAAAACATGAAAGTGATCTCTGTATTCAAAAAATTCAGAAAAGGAGATTATTGAAAGACAGGTATAGGATTTATGACATTGCTCTAATTGCTTAAAATATTTTATTATTTTTGATGAGTTGCAGGGCCAAAGACTGTTAGTCCTTTCCAATACTTGCATTCCCAACCCTTTTAAAAATACTTGGGAGCCTGTGATGGTAAATATGTAACCATCTACATGTTAATAAAATTGTATGGAATTAACTCTCTCTCTCTCTCTCTCTCTCTCTCTCTCTCTCTCTCACACACACACACACACACACACACACCACTGGAGAAATCTCAATGAATGCATTAAATTGTACTGGTATTTGCTATCCTGGTTGTGATGCTGTATACTGTTTTATAAAATCTTATCATTGTGTCTCTGTGAGATCTGGCTATACTAATTGTGGGATCTGGCTATACTAACTGTGGGATCTGGCTATACTAACTGTGGGATCTGGCTATACTAATTGTGGGATCTGGCTATACTAACTGTGGGATCTGGCTATACTAACTGTGGGATCTGGCTATACCAATTGTCTTAGTTATGGTTTCTAGTGCAGTGTTAAATCACTATGACCAAAAGAACCTTGGGGAGGAAAGGGTCTATTTCATCAGCCTGCAACTCTCTGGTCATACTTCATCACTGAGGGAAGGAAGTCAGCTCCAGAACCTGGAGACAGGAGCTGATCCTCAGGCTGGGTCCGACTGTTTTCCTATCTACCCCAGGACCATCTACCTGCCCGTGGCACTGTCCCCAGTGAGTTAGTGCCTCCCACATCAATCATTAAGCAAGTAAATCCCTAAAGGCTTGCCTATAAGCCAATCACATTGAGGAATTTTCTCAATTAAGATTTCCTGCTTCCCAGCCATTTCAGAGTTCAAGTTAAGTCGACGAAAACCAGTCGGCACACCAATATGACAAACCAATATGAACAGATGACTTTCTGGATGGAGATTTTAATGGAAAAAGGAAAGCACTGGAAGGCACACTCTGTGACTAATGTGTTTGAGGAACAAGAGCCTGACGGACCTTCTGTCTCTAGTCTCTGTACAACTCACCAACCCCTTCCAGTACTCTCTCCCCAAAGACCAAACAAAAGCAAAACCAACACCCAAGGGCTCTAGAGAGAGAATGAAAGTGAACAGGCTCGGAACAGGAGTCAAGTGCTGTAGCTAAGTGACGTGGGCGTAGAGGGGATCGGCGGTGTCCAAACAACACTTCACCTTCTTCAGGTTGCTGAACAGATTTTCCGGATTTAATGATGAATCAAAAATAGGAAATAAATGTGAAAATAGGAGAGTTAAAAAAAAAAAAAGAAAATAGGAGAGTACTCGGAAGGCCTCTGAAATAAATCCCAGTCCATTAGAAACAGATGAAACAACCACGTGCAGCGATGAGAAAGAACATAAATCCCACCCCAAACCATGCTAGAGAGAAATCCAGCTATGTACAAGTAAAGAGTATTTGCCCAACAGTGTCCAGATAGCCTGGCTAACATCACAGTAATTATGCAGATTTTAAAGCTAATGAGCATAGCATTTTGCAAAGTACTCTGGAGGAGCAATTTAGACAAATGTGTGTAGGTGACAGTTAGTAGGGGTGTGTGTGTGTGTGTGTGTGTGTGTGTGTGTGGTGTGTGTGTACCTGTATGTGTGTGAGAGAGTGTGCCTGTGTCTGTATGTGTTTGATGTACATGAACTCATGTGCTACGATCTTATCTAAAACAACACTGTTTCAAGAAGAAAAATAATTACTGGAAAATCAGGACGGAGAAGGAGAGCCAACCATTATAGGCAGTTACCTTTGGGCTAATAAGTACTTTGAAAAAAAAAGTTTCATACAGTTACCATGGGCTAATAAGCATTTTGTAATGTTTTACTCTTTTAAAACAAACCCAGCAATTCTTTGAAGTCAATATCAGTTCTATTTTACAGAAGTACAACATAAAGTTCAAGAAAGTTAAAACGTGGATCTGAGGTTTTGCGGCTACAGAGCTGAGGCAAAATTTAGGCTCCTGATATAATTTGATACAAATGGGTCCCACCTACTCTGGGCTTGGCATGCTGAGAGGCTGTTTAATATTTCTAAACCCCGGTTACTACATTCATAAAGTAAAGATAAAATATACACGTCAATTTCTGGTGAACACCTAGATGATACATACTTCACAACAGAAACCCAGTATTTGGCAACTATTCAGTTTATGCACACTCTTGCCATATTTTTATGAAAGGAAGCACATGTCCACAAGTCAGCAGGCATTCTAGCCAGCCACAGGAAAACCTCGGGGTTGGCATGGGCTTCTGAGTGAGAGGAGAATTCACGAGCTCTTAATGTCACTGAACACAACCTCCTTCTTCTGAAGCAGACTTCTCTTTGGAGAAATCATTCAGAAACTTTCTATGAAGAGTCAGGAAACCTGTTGTTGTTTTCAATTTTCTGTGAGTCCACAATTATTTAAAAACAAAAAGGGATCTGTTGTTGGCTTGCCTTTTAGGTCTTTTTCTCGGTGGGAAAGCAAGAAAGGTGCCTACTGCCAAGGCTGACAACCTAAGTGCAGCCCCAAAGAGCCTCATGGTAGAAGGAGAGTGCGCGCGCGCGTGCGCGCACACCCACCCACCCACACACACACACACACACACACACAGAGTCTTCCTCTTGGGGTTCTATTTTAGTTCACCATTCCTCAATCCTACATCATCCTACACCATTCTTACTAAAGTGTAAACTCCCTTCTATTGTGTTGGCTTCTAGAGACAGGCACAGCCCATGCAATCCTGAACATTCAACATTCTTCTCTCTACTAAAAACAAAGAAATAAAGAGTCTGAGGCATAGATGTTTTTCATGCATCTTTCATGTTCTAACTTAAAAAAGAGCACTAATGATTTTAATTCTGAACTACAGCCTCGTTCTATTCTTTATTTATTTATTAAAGATTTCTGTCTTTTCCCCACCGCCGCCTCCCCTTTCCCTCCCCCTACCCCAATCAAGTCCCCCTCCCTCATCAGCCCAAAGAGCAATCTGGGTTCCCTGCCCTGTGGGAAGTCCAAGGACCACCCACCTCCATCCAGGTCTAGTAAGGTGAGCATCCAAACTGCCTAGGCTCCCACAAAACCAATAGGTGCAGTAGGATCAAAAACCCATTGCCATTGTTCTTGGGGCCTCAGTAGTCCTCATTGTCCGCTATGTTCAGACGGAGGAAGCCCTTAGACAATGGGTAGTCCTAGTAGCACAGAACCATCGGCAAAGACTGAGCTAACAGGGGAGGCGTTTTAAAGTTCCCCGGAAGATTAATGAAGATTGTCTAAATATCAATAATAAAGGGATCTGTCAGCCCTGCCCACCCGAAGCTCACTGAAAGGCCCTTTCAATGACAGAAAGGTCACCAAATGTCATCAGCTAAAAACAGAAATCTTCAGAAATCCCAAATTGACCTAAGAAATGTCAAGTATGTCCCTTGTAGCTACACATTTACAGGACTCTAAAAATTTTGCATTACTTCATCATGGTTTCATTTCAACTATTGAAGACAGAATCAATAAAGCTTGTGCAAATTTTAATAAATGTGCCTTTATCCGAGTAAGATCTATACCCCCTACAATTTCACAGGCACAAAAGAGGAAAGGCATTGTGATGTTTGCAGCGGATACACGAGTTCCTGCATTGGGTATGGAACTCATGCAAAATCAGATCTGATCTGCGAGGGTCAACGAAACCAATCCAAAGGTGACGTCACTGGGTGACAGGTGCTCATTTGTCTCACTTTTAAAAACTTTAGCACCCGCTATGGACCCTGGCAATCATGCTGTACACATTAAATATACACAATAAAAGTGTTTCAAGGAGAAAAAATGTGTGATATGTACCTATGTAGAAGAATACCTCTGTAATCAGGAAAATGCAAGTTTCTACTGCTGCAATCCAGTTGACACTTGCCAAGCGTGACATGCTTACGAATTCATTGTAGCTGTCAATGAACCATTGGAGACCAGCCCACCTGTCTGAGCAAGGATTCATTTTCAAACTGTTCATCCTTGTACAAGGAAGACGGCACTCTGGGGACCGCTTATGAAATGATAGTCACACCTGGGCAGCATGTGTCAGCGACAGCCTTGCCTTTTTACCTCATGGAGTCAATCTCTGCCAAATCTCTCTCTGACTCCACAGTCTTTGACAGATCACCCAAATCAGACACCTTTCTCTGGATGGTACCCCTGCTAGAACTCAGTCTGTAATGGGGGGGGGGGGGGTTGTAGACATCGGTGGCTCATCTTCCCCAACCAACCAGCTAACAAAAGTGGAATTGTGGGAAGCGGGCCTTTGACCTTCACTCTGTGGACAGGTTGTCTTACCAAGCCTGAAACAGGTAGACTTACCTTTAATTTTCAAAATTGGCCCTGAAATGAAGTGTAAGGTACGGGGAATCCACAGCCTCTCTATAACATGTTAATCCTCTAATTCTACCACAGTTACTAGGTGCTTTCGTGCTTTCTCTCAATAGATCCTCCAAATGCCCCCAATTTTGTCAATTGTTTTATGAGCAGAGGAAAAGTCCCACTGCATCAGTAAGCTGAAGTAGAGAGTGGCGGATCCACCCGCTCGCTCTCAAGTGCTGAGCTCTCCCAACACTCCTGACTTGTGAGTTGGTAGCACATGCTCACAGTCTGTGAACATTTTCTATTCTGGACTATGCACCAATACCCCTGGTGCCTCACATCGCAAATATCCTCATCCATGAATAGTGCTTGTTTCTCCCTTGAGCTATCACTGAAGATGTATGGTTCAACTAATAAGATGACCTTATTTGGACGGCGGCTCGCGGAAAACACAATGTCTCCGCAGAATATTGTAAAACAACATCAACAACTCTTTGGCGGGGCTATCATCAAGCCCTGTATTAAAATTCATCATCCACATGGACTAAAATTCCCCCAGAAGCCATCTGCCAGCACAACAGCCTGAGCCCCATGTACCTGGTTTACAATAAAGGATGACTAGGAACAAATCAGGAGGGACCAGAACGAAGGCAGCAGCCTTCACAGTAATGGGAATGGGGAATGAGAAACTGGATCTGCAGCATCAGCGATATCAGTCGTCTAGAAAGCTGAACTACCGTGAGTCAACACACTTGTTCCATGATACCAAGACAGAGAGGGCCAAAAAAGAGAAGAGACAACTGTAGAGCCTCAGCTCTAACACCACAACCATGATCTGAAGACAGTTCTGAAGCCCAGTGATGGTGGCTTTACAAGCCAGGACAGTGTTCTCTGCAAGTCTACCATATAAACTCTGGGATGCTAGCCCCAACTGGGCTCTCATCTTGACTAGATTCATGTAGCACGGCTCACAGAGTTCCTGGAGGCTGCTGGATCAGAAACTAAAGAGATATGAGTGACCAGGGAGTTTCTTTCTTCACTTTCCCATTTAAAGCCTCCTCTTGTTGGGTCTGATGTCCATGTTCTAAGAACACTATTCCAAAGAAGCTGGTAGGTGAGCTGGGAAGTGGTGACACACACCTTTAACCCCAGCACTTGGGAGACAGAGGCAGGTGGATCTCAGCGAGTTTGAGGCCAGCCTGGTCTACAGAGCAAGTTCCAGGACAGCCAGGATTGTTACACAGAGAAACCTTGCCTTGAAAGCAAAACAAAGAAGTTGCCATGTGAATTAGGACAACTTTACACATAAAAGAAAACAGAGCTTTGAAGATAGGCTTCCCTACATATGTTCAAATCCCAATCTGATCACTTGGGAGCTGTGAGATCCTGTGTTATTTCCCTCCTGGAGACGGTTTCCCTGCAATGCAACTGTATCACCTGACTACAGGACATGAACAGTGATGGGCATACAGGCAGGCATGCGCAGGCTTTCTTCTCTGTGTATGAAAAGATAACACAGCCAAGATTAAAGCAGTATTAAGAGTCAGCTCTTCTGGTTTGAGATTTTCATCTCCTAGCGGGTATAGGAGCTACTGCTGATCCTGTGAGACTATTTCTTTCATGGAAGAAAACCTGAACCAGTGAAGCAATGGAGTCTGGGGAGATGGAAATTAAACAGAGAGCAAACTTGAAGCCCATCATAGCAAAAGAGTTTTTGCATGAGTCAACAGAGAGAACAATAAAATATAAATATTAAAAACAAATATATAAAAACATTTAGCTTGTTGTTAATAAGGAAACCAGAATTTTCTCATAAAAGGCAATTAATTTTCTTAATGCAATACTAAATTGCTGCAGGCAAAGGACACAAATCCCTGATATTTTTCTTAAAAAATATTAATATTGCCCTATTTATTATATAATTCCTTGGACATAACTCCAGTGGCATGACCAAAAAGGACTTGAATGGATACAATGGTATTATGCCCTCAAATTCTTTGTTGGGAGCATTTATGAGAAATAACTCAATTTGGAAGTAAACATCAAAGCTCACTCAAGTAAAAGAACTTGAAGCACAGGAGTAGACTGAACCAAGGATGCATTTGCTGAAGGGCAAAAATCTTACTGAGTGAGCAAAGGCATTCTTATCTACAGAACTTCTGAGGACAGCCATAGAATGTCCAGAATAATGGTGGGGTAGATGTAAAAAACTTTATTGAAAAGCCAAAGTCAATTCTTAAATTTTTCCCTTGTACAGATGTACTGAAACCAAACTGCTTTCGGGACATCTGAGCTGTACTGGACTCAAAATGTTTTAATTTCTCAGGCCTTATCATCCCTAATAAAGGGTTGGTTAATGAACCCAAGGGCACTGATATCACCTGGAAGACAGGGGGAAAAAAAAGCAAATTCCCACGCTCAGATCCAGGCTGAGTCAGAGTCAGTGTTTCACCTCACAGGGCCCCTACGTACAGTAGCGTTTGAGCTGCGTGCTTCATTCAGCCCAATGCTTCTCAGAGTTTGGGCTTCCTGTAAGCTGCCTCAATGTCACTGGAAAACTTGGTGTAGGGCAAATCCTCTGGCCCTGCCCCACAGCTATTCAACAGCTCTGAGGGTGGGGCCCACAAACAGGGCTTCTCACAAAACCTCCAAGTAATCCCAAGCATGCTGGGGCTTGAAAGCACTGTACTGCCTAGGTGTGAACAGATGGTCTAGGGGAGTGAGGGAGCTCCCCAAAGCGGGTCATTTCACCTGGACGGAGAGTGCCAAGAAAATCCTGCCTTAGAGCTCAGCCCCAATGTCTCAGCACAACTGTTGACCAAGCAACAAACCTCACAGGTCCCTTCACAGTATCCAGACAGCTACGGTTATCCCAATCTTGTTTTGTCCAGATAAAATTTCACCTTAGGTGGAGGCATAGACAGAAATACAGCTAGACAACTTGGACACATGAGAACAAATAATACAGTAAGATAAATATATTACATTTTATTACCTCACATAGATTAATATAGTAAAACTAAAAATATCATTAACTATACGAATACAATCATGGCATAATAACTAATTCAAAAACAATCCTATTTATGGAGCTATACGCATATATATGCTATATATATGCTATCATAAAATCCTACACTGACCCAAAGAAGACTTGAACTCTCATGCTTTTTGTCCTGCAGGTCAAATGTCAACAATCAGAAGCAACACAAACACCACATTTTCAGTGACTCCATCATTCACTAATGTCATCACTCCAGCCTTTGGGATGATGTATACATAAAATTGTGTGTACACACACACACACACACACACACACACACACACACGTTATCTTTCTATATATCCACACACGCCATTCTTTAGGACTCTCAACTCTTTTTTTTTCCCCCATGCCAAGTCTCTAATTTCACTTCCTTGTGTCTACAGCACAGATTGACAAGGAACTGCTTGGATGCAGACTGGTGAAGACTAACCCTAGCTCCATAATCACTCTTTCTTTTCATTAAATGCTTTATATCCTGAAAACTGAGCTCCATGACTGCTCCAACTGTGCCAAAAATAACTTGGTGTGGTTTATTAAACACCATTCAAAACAAAAACAAAGCAAATATAAATCACCAGTTTCTACGCCAATCACTGTTCATTAAACAGCATGATATCAGCACATCGCATTAAGGGACTGGGAAGTGAGACGCCAGGTCCTTGGAGACTCCCTCTCTCTCTCTCTCTCTCTCTCTCTCTCTCTCTCTCTCTCTCTCTCACACACACACACACACACACACACACACACACACACACGACATACTACCTGAATCTACGAATAGAAACAAAAACCTTCAAACTGCAAAACATGCACGAACTCAAAACTCAACTTAGAGCGCAGCTGAGAGTGGCCTTCCAAGGGGTAGAACATGGAGAGAAAAGCACCAGCTCATCCAGAGGGAGGCGAGTCCTCTTGCAGGCACTTGGCCCTCGTGCTGGCACAGACGGCCTGGCCTGCTGACGACATTAAATCACACTCGTGCACTGGCTGCTGTCCAATGGCACAGCAGGCTTGCATTTCAGACACTTTCCTGTATTTTCACTGACCACTCTTCCAGAACAGCCACCACACAAACCCTGGCCTTCCACTCTGCACATGCCTAAAGGCCACTGCCTCTTGGTCCCTGGCCGATACCATGCATCAGTGCTCAGCTCAAGAGCTACCTTCCCTAAGATCCTCTTGACCCTCCCTCTATACCTCCTTCCAAACCTTCTTAAACTTCCTGCTGCATTTGGATCTACGAACACAGCTCTTATTCCACAGAACACTATGGTCATTTGGTTACTTGCGTTCTGCCTACCTTCATGTTTCATTTCTTCCCCACTCTTGGCTTCATGCCTTTTCCTGATCCTGTGTTAAAGAAAATAGTGTTGCTTGGAGCAGCAGCATGACGGATACATAATGAGATCAAGGAAAAGCAAGTTCAACAGCAAAACCCAACATCCCGCAGTCAGCAGAGCAAAAATACAGAAACAGCCTGTCTCTACTGGCTTCACAAATAGGCCGTATCGGAGCAGGAACCACTGACCTATGTGCTTCTTATTTGGTCTATCCAACCGACGCCAAGAGGATTCAGTTACTTTTCATCCCACAGCACTGCTTTCCTAGTTACCATCATTTCTGGCACACACCTGAACACCTGTTAAGCTCTATGTAATTGAGTTTGGTTTGTTTAGCTAGCTGGAAAACACACCTAAGCTCTTGGTAAGCCCCTTCAACAATTTCTCCATCTTTACTCAAAATGTTATCAGAGAGAGCCGCTTCCCAGCTGCAAGTGAAGGCTAATATCAATTAGTGTACTCCAAAAAATTCATTTAAAAAACGGCAACAGGAAAGTATCTTTTCAGAAGACATCAGACTCACCATAACGAAGAAACAACACGGTAACGATGGCTTAGACCTTTAAAACAGGCAGCAGATTCCATTAAATGAAGTACCTGGGCTGTACTGGGAACCCCACAAGAACCTGCTGATTGATCTAGTTCTCTGCCATTGGAAAGACGACACAGATCTCAAAGTCGGGCAGCTTAAATGAAGGTCTGTCCTTCTTCTTCAGCATCCCAAACCAGTGCTGTGCTGGCATTGTGTCAAGAATAGAGAGAGGCAAAACTCTGCAAGGATCAAAATCAGGAAGAGTAGCAAAAAAAAAAAAAAAATCCCATCCTCACAATAAACCTTCCAACTGTGCTCTCGAATAAATCTCCTCCCAGCAGAGGGACTCAAGAGATAACACATTTACCATAACATGCTTTTGTTGAAGGAACTAGGGCGGCAGCAAAGCCCTGGACATGCTTGTTTGCCTCTTTGGAAACACAGCTTCTAAGAAATCATAAACTTGTATTTCTATTTGACAAAAATCATGCCCAGGCCTGCCTGAAGGCTGCTCCGGTTTTAATTTGGATCTCTGTATAGGGCTGTCAGAAATAAGGGATCATACATAAGAACAATCTCGCTGCTACATTACCATCCTATACTCTGGCGCCACTTCAATGCATCAAAGCATGCGTCTTGATTTTTTTTTTCCTTTCCTTCAGTCTAACAGGAATTTGGGGCTAACTTTGGATGCACTGACTCACCAGTATACATTCATGGAATAAACTCTAGAAGGAACACTTTTCTAAGTTTTAGGACCGCCTTCCAACAGAGTGTCAATACAGGAATGGGCTTTATGCTCTGATAATACTACTGCAGATTAGCATGGGTTTTAAATAGAATTGGAGATCCAGGAGCTTTTATGTGTGTGAGGTGTTTAACAGGATTTTTTGTTTATCTGTCTGTTTGTTTAGTTACTTAGGTTTTTGAGGTGGTGGTTTTGAGACAAGACCCTGCTATGCAGACTAGGCTGTCCTCAAATTCACAGAGATCCATTTGCCTTTGCCTCAAGACTACAGGGATTTGACGGGATTTGTTTGTTGTTTGTAATGCTTACGCTTCTCGCTTTCCAAGGACACTGAGACAACTTTTACCCCAGTATCACTAAACAAGAGAGACTGCTGATTGCAATATCCCCTTCAACACAGCAAAGCAAACTTTACTTTGCAAACAATTACCCGTACCTGCTGTATTTGTAACTATCCTCGTGACCCCAGCGGTCCTTCCTCCTAGATGTGGCCTGCACTGGGAGAATATTTTTTAACAAGAAGTCTCTTGTTCTGGCTCATGTGGGCTTATATGAGAGCGTTCCCAACCAGCTATTCCTTTCTTTCTCCAAACTGTCGTATTTCCAGAGTATAAAGAACATCTTTCAAACACTCGGCTTATCATCCCCATATGAATAAGGTTAAAGGAAAAATCAGTTCATACTTTCATACTGTTTCTTTTTTTTTTAAGGAAAAGTACTATATTTTTATACATCTGAAGTCAAGAATGCCAAACTACTAGGAATTGCTAGTCAGTAAGGTTCCATAAACCCCTATACACTACAAGTTAATACCACTGCTCTAGGTTACCCTTCAGAACTCGACTGTAAAGCAGGGCGGTGGTGGCGCACGCCTTTAATCCCAGCACTCGGGAGGCAGAGGCAGGCGGATCTCTGGGAGTTCGAGGCCAGCCTGGTCTACAAGAGTTAGTTCCAGGACAGGCTCCAAAGCTACAGAGAAACCCTGTCTTGAAAAACCAAAAAAAAAAAAAAAAAAAAAAAAGAACTCGACTGTATAACGCTGCTGCTACAGACACTACATGCTTGAGTCATATAACACGGAGAAATCAAGCTGGTACCAAGGTAGAAGCTTCATCACTACTAGGTAGCGCTAGAATAGTGGTACTCGACCTGTGGGTCCTGGCCTGGAATGATACATCCATTGGTGTAATAATGGCATAAATATTATAGAAGTAACCACACACTTTATGATTAGATTTACGGCCTACTCCATAAGATAAAACTCTTGTCTAGCACTGTTAACAGGGCCAGGAACCTGAGTTGTAATAGGTCACAGGCTATAGGGAAACCTACGACTACTATTTTGGTAAATGGGCATCATATCAAACTAACTCCCAGAACCTTGTTATTATACCTACAGCTAAGCGCATCTCTCAACCCTCATC
This sequence comes from Alexandromys fortis, assembly GCF_014885135.2. Lineage (NCBI taxonomy): Eukaryota > Metazoa > Chordata > Mammalia > Rodentia > Cricetidae > Alexandromys > Alexandromys fortis. The sequence goes on from NW_026067899.1 coordinate 4,095,609, forward strand.
AGAGAAACTTCTTTTTGCAGTACATGGTGATTGACACAGACACCCACAACTGGTCAGTGCACAGAGAGTGAGAGATTGCAGAGTGCTCAGCCACTGAACAGGACATATAGACCACACACACCCTCTTCTCCCAAGAATCCGAGTCATCAAGGAAGAGGGTACAGATATATTGTAAAAGCCAGAGGTAGTGGATGGCACCAGCCAAACGGGTTTCTAGACACAACAGGGAGACTGTGCCTATGAACTCACAGCACCTGTGACAAACGTGCAGGAAACCAAGGCAGACAAATCCCAGCCAGGAGCATGGAGGTGATCAGTAAGTCCCACCCTTAGCTGAGTAACAGTGTTCTTCAGGAATACAGCTCCTGAGACACTGCTCAGGCTCCGGCAGAAGGGTGTACACCGATGCACAATCTGGCAAGCGCTAAGTAGACCCAAAGGAAGAGAGAAAGAGAGAACACACAAAATCGGGAGGGAAAAGTGAGGGATGGGATGGGGAAAACTGGAGGAAAGAAAAGAATATGAACGTGATAAAACATACACATGTATGAAATTCTCAAACAATAAACAAAAGATGGGGGCGGGGGTCAAAATGTAGTTGTCAACAGAAGCCCTTGTGGAATTCAGATGGTCCAACTGCATTTGGGAACTTGCCAACAAAAGGGTCTAAGTCACCTTTCTCTCAGCTTTGAGACAGAGAGACACCTCCTCGGGCTGGTGCTGCTCTGAACAGGTCACCCAGAAAGTCAGGGGAGAAGCGCAGTCGCCATGCAAACTATTTCTCCAATAAAAGTGCCTCGTTCCAGATGCTTTTCTGGGCACGACTCGTACTTTTAAAAATAGTAGCCCAATTTCACAAGCGAGTTGGAGCCCACTGATCCCAGCTTCTAAAATCCTGTATCCCTTCTGTTCCTAGTAATGCTCAAAGCACATCTCTTAAATTCACTTGTCAGGCTATGCTCTCGGAGCCTAGTATCCCCTCCCGAGACAAAACCTGGGAGCCAGAAGGCCTGGAAAAGGAGAGAGACAGCCACTGTTTTGCTGACACGTTTAGAAGCAAACTGTAATGCACTCCCTATTTCTAGGTCAATTTTCTTCCCTCTTGACAAGCAGAATTATAATACTTTGAAGGATACTAGGCCAGGGTTTTTGTTTTAGGTTTTTTTTTTTTTTTTTTTTGTGAGACAGGGTTTCTTTGTATTGCTCTGGCTGTCCTGGAACTCACTCTGGAGATCAGGCTGCCCTCAAACTCACAGAGATCCTCCTGCCTCTCCTTCCTAAGTGCGAGGATTAAAGGAATGCATCACCATCACCCGGCCAGGATTATGTTTAAATTTAAAATAACTTTCACAGTATAAAGTCCCCCCCCCCCCCGCCACTGGCCAATGGGTTAAATTATAAGAAGTTACATCGAAGGATCCGTTCCCATTACTTTAACTAATAATTATATGTCCTCTATGTCAAATGTAACCAGGAAAAAGAAAGGGTTTTCTGTTACAAAATTGTGGAATTGTGTCCTCTAAAAATGTTTAAATACAGACAAATGAACTGTCTGGTAAGGTAATCAAATTAATTTACATTAGCGGCAGTGACAATTTTGAAGATGATTCAAAAACAAAGTGTAAAATACTGTCGTTGATTTTCTGTCTTCTCTGTCAGATTCGGTCTTGACATTTTGGTCAAGCCCTTTGCCTCACTATGACTCACAAGCGAAATGAAGGTACAGACTGATCTCACAGACCCACTTTGACTTTAGAACCATTGTTCCTCCCTTCCCCACAAATTAATTTTATACTAGACCCTGACTCATCTTCACTCTCCATGGTTCACCGTTTCTCTGTATCTGAAGATTTACTTCCTGAAAGAAAAACACACCCCTGTAGTCCTGTGACATCTGTCCTGATAGTTCTGATGAAGATATCCGGCAGACAATCAGGTGCAGCAAATAAATCACCAGCACACAGGGCTGGGGTGTAACTTAGGGGCTGTGTGCTTCCAGAGCACATAGGGTGCTGGTTTGAACCCTCCAAACCATAAAGTAAATGAATAAGCAAAAACACAAAATAACTAAATCTTCTCCATAGCGTTTGAGTTTGTAATTGTATCCCCATATCCAAAGTGTTAAAACAAAGAAACAAACCCTTTTACAGGGGGGCTGGGTTCAGGGCTAAGAGAGATCCCTGCTCTGCTTCAGGAGCTTCTCAAGAGCCTAGAACTAAACTCCAAGGACTCAGTCAGCCTCTTCTTGCCTTCATGGAAACCTACACATGCATGTGGGTATATACACATACACCCACAAATAAAATAAATATATCTAAAGACACAATAGATATGCATATATCTATCTATGTGTGTATACATGTGCTTCTGTGTCTCCATGCAAATATGTATACCTTGTATTTGGAGTCACCAAGGCCTGAAGGTAATGTATCTCAAACTGGGCTTCTTCACCCAATCCTGAACTACTTGTAAATGAAAATGGAGAGATGTCTTATTGTAAATGAGCTGATCTGAATACATCTAAGAATGAGCCAAACCAGAGGGGATACTGACAGCAACGGGAAAGGCAACACCACAAGGAAGAGGGTCTACCTTTCCGGTAACCAATTAAAGAACAGTTCTGTAGAAAAGACTTAAAGCTTGAGGTAGCAAATACTGGTTTGATAGAATATAACTTCCAAGGGGCTAAAATGCCAAAAAAAAAAAAAAAAAGAAGAGAGAAAGTTTTAGAAAAGTATTTTCGTGTCTGCAGACTCCTGAAAGGATAGGATAAAAACTAAAAATGACAAATATCAGTACGCCAAGTCGTTATCCCTCTCCTTTTTTTTATTCCCATCAGGCACCGTGCTTAATAACAATGCAGTACCACACAGGATTTTCCTGTTGTGTGTTAAGCACAGGGGACCCTAGGTAAGGATGGAGGAGAGGAGAAGGTTCCCACCCTCTGGAGCTGCTGTTGCTACAGCATCGTACCATCTGGTTAAACCTCTTCCATTTCCACTCTCAGGGTTATTCCAATTCAAAGCTCAACTCTGAAGGCACAAGGAGCAGTGTTAATAGTGGGATGTGGGGCAACACCAGTGAGAGACAAAGCAGGCTGCACTTCTCACAGGACCTCCCCCCAAAGAATGAGTGGTGGAGGGGAGCTGGCACAGGCTACTTCAGCCAGGTGAGCAAGGTCAGCGGCAAAAGGGTCATGCTCTTGGCATGACAGGACGAACATGGAGCTTTCCCTCTGTGGTCTCTCTTCCCACAGCCATGGATGGTCCCAGTCCGCCCAGAAGAAAAGCACCAGTCAATGCTAACTCCGGAATGTTCTATGAAATGCCTGGCCAATTCTCTTCCGAAGTTAGGAAACTGCCACAGCTCACAGATGCCTAAGATTCGACCTGTTGTGTAGCTGTTTCTTCCCAGCTCTCCGCAGACGTGCGCGGTTGTGCGCGTGTCCCCTGATGTGTGCATGTGTGTGTGCGCGTGCATGCATGCGTGCACGTGTGAGTGGGGGTCGAGAGTGACCAGCCAAGCTGCCCAGAGGGGATTCGCAGGCCTGTTCAGGGCCCGCAAGCCGTGCTGAGAGCACCAGGGCTGCAACTATTTTGAGGCATCACCGTGTTGGGGTGGGCTTTTCATTGGCAAGCCGTTTTTGAACAGTCTCTGCCTCTTTAAGTAGCCCCTCAATTAGACTCCCAGGCAGCACCCTCAACTGAAACTCACCCACAGAAGCTGGACTTTCACGCAATCCTTACTCTAGACTCCCATGGCGTCCCTTTCTAGGGTGAGCAAGCATTTGTATGCTACATCTCCCCAGCAAAAATTTCCCATAATACACCAGCAAAAATTTCCCATAATACACCATCAAAAAACAAACATCAACTGATTTTTTTAAGACACAAGAAAAGAAGAACCAGAGGGAGCTGCGACCTGCAACTGGACTCGAATCCTTCTGAAACAGAGATAAAATGTATCGAACAAAAATATCGTCCTCTTAAATCATTTCACATTTTACTGTCAAGGGATGCGAAGGGCACTCACACTATCAAGCAGCCATTACCCCCATCCATCTCCAGAGCTCTGCGTCTTACAAAACTGAGGCTTCCCTACCCACTAAAGCACAGCATCTGACAACACCCCGTGCCCCCGAGCACTGTCCGCGTCCATGGAACTGATTATCCGAGCAACTTAGGGAAGTGAAACCACAGGACAGTTGTCTTTCTGTAACAGCTTCATTTCACAGTGACCTCAAAATGTACTCACGTTGCGGCATGTGTCAGCATCTTTCCTTTTCAAGACTGAACGTGGTGTGTGTGTGTGTGTGTGTGTGTGTGTATGAGAGAGAGAGAGAGAGAGAGAGAGAGAGAGAGAGAGAGAGAAACTTTGTATATCCGTATATCCGTCCATTCCATTCATCCACTGATGAGTGGGCACAGCTGAGTTTCTTCTTCTACTTTTTAAAATTATTTTGAGCCCCCCCTTTTTAAAAAAAAAATATTTATTTTACAACCTGGCTGCAGTTTCCCCTCCCTCCTCTCCTCCTAGTCCCTCCTGACCCCAACACACACCCTCACCTCCCAATCCATTCCTCTTTCTGTTCAGGAAAGGGGAGTTCTCCCATGAATATCAACGGAACACGGCATATCAAAGTTGCAGTAATGAGTCCCTTTATCTTTGATAGCATAATGACATATATTTGGATAGCTATACTACCAAAAATACTACTAATACAACCAATCATCATATTTGGCAAAGCTTAGAGAAGTCATACATTAAAGTGGGTGACTTGTATGTGTATAGCCCAAATATTTGAAAGCTTTAAAATATTAAAAAAAAATTAAAGATCAAGATGCTTCATCAAACTACCACAAGTCTGTTTCCAGACGTTAAGGAAAGAGGTGCTATTGAAGAAAAGCATCGCCCAGGAAATCAACAGGAGAACACGGCCCACATTGGACTTTCCAAGTCTTTACACCAAAAAGGTCAATGGATGCCCAGGGCAGTGGAAATCCAGCCATTGCTGGGAAGAATTCCTGACTGGCATAACCAAGGACCTAAGCTTCATTGCCAGCACCGGAAAACAAAACAAAGATCCCTCTTCCCAACATCATGCAGCTTCAGAGGCCGGGTAGATGGATCCTCGTCCAGGGGTTTCCATTGGTGAAGACAGAGGCAGAAAGGCAACAAAGGGCACAAAGAGGAGATGGTTGTTGGCCCAGAATCTTCTAGGTAGCAAAATGACCAGCTAATGGAAAATAATGAGGAAAGAAAAAGCAGAAATAGCTGGATCTACAACAATTACTTTAAAAACATGCATCTGTAGGAAATGACTAACAGACTTGCTCTAGACGACAGACAAACCATGAAAGAAGGTGTGGGGCTTTGAGTGAGAATGGTTCCTGCAGGCTCATGGACTTGAATGTTTGGTTCTCAGCCAGTGGAACTCTTAGGGAAAGATTAGGAGGTGTGACTTTGGGGGGGAAAGGTATGGCACTTGGGGTGGGCTTTTAGGTTTTAAGAGAGAGTCCATTCCACCTCAGCTGCATGCAGTCTCTTTCTGCCTCCTGTTACAGATCAGGGTGGGAGCGCTCACCTACCGTGGTGATATGATCCATCACCATATCTGCCTGTTTGCCACCATGCTGCCCCAGCACAATAAACATGGACTAACCCTCTGAACTTGAATGTAAGCCTCCAGCTACACGCCCTCTCTTATGAGCTGCCTTGGCCATAGTGTCTCATCGTGGCAATCGAATGGTAACTAAAAAAGAAGATGGATATAGGATGGACAGAACAGTAGACCCAAACAAGTGAAATAAATTCAAAAAGGAATTTGAGGGACAAAAGAAATAGAAAGTGAAAGTTGAGTCGTACAGAACTACAATTATATCATAATGATAACATAAAGACCGAGTTGGATTCACAAACCGTGATGAGTAAAAACCATAAGAAGTCAGAAGGATGTTGCAGCATCTATGAAATCCCTACAGTGTGGTTGTGTAAACAAGACCCACACAATGATACCATCCATTGGCATGCCAACGGGGGAAATTTCACAAGGCCCCACGTCTAGAGGAAGAGCTACAGGCAATCAACTGAGATTGCTGAGGGATGAAAAAGCCCAAACACATGTGCCTATGATCAACACCAACTGTACCAGTAGGCTGTGTGTGTGTAATAATAGAAATTATAGAAATCACAATAAATTTGGGGGGTATGAGTGGGTTGGAAGGGAAGAGGGGGAAATTAAGTAAATATAGTATTCACATATGAAATTCTAAAGAAATTAAAATTCAAATACAAAAGAAGAAGTGAGGGGAGTCAGTGTACCTAGGAAGCAATCAACTAGTAGAGAGTAGGGAAAAACAATCAAACAAACAAACATGACAGGAAATGTCAAGGAGATTTGAGAGTCAATATTCTCCTTCAAACTACGGAGCTGTTACAAGAAAGAAAAGACCCTGAAATGGAAAGACCCAGGTTCAAATCCCAGCATTATTACTATAGCGTGTGTGGTGGTGCTATATCTTTAAATCTCCCAACAGGTAATAATTTCTTCTTTGTGTGTAACTGTGAGAATTAATTAACGCATGCAAAACACTGGGTCATTACCCTGCGCAGCAGGCTTGGAAGAAAGGTTGGCGTGATAAGTGTAATGATGGGCGTGGTGTGCCTCCCACGCAGGGGTGAATGCCCCACACCCTTGCACACGTGGGCAGCACTAATTAGACCCAGAGGGCCTAGAGCTGGGGGGAGAACACAAAATGGGGGGATCCAGGGGAAGTTAGAGGATGAAAATGAGGGGTGACAATGCCCATATTACATTTATACATGTATGAACCTCAAGAATAAACAAAAATTATGCTAAAGATAATAATAAAAAAAACTCTGAAGCTTGGCAGCCCGCACTTTTAGTCCCAGAACTCAGGTGGCAGAGGCAAGCAGATCTCTACGAGTTAAGGTCAGCGTGGTCTCCAAAGTGAGTTCCAGGTCAGCCATGGCTACATGGTGAGATCTTGCCTCAATAGACAAAATTTTAAAAACACATAAAAACTCATTCAGTTAGGGGCTGGGAGGATAACTCATTGGAAAACGCTGCCGTGTGAGCATGAGGACCTAGTTCAAATCTTCAGTACTCAGATAAAAAAAAATCCTGATATGGCAAATGTCTGTGATCCCAACACTGGGGAGGTGGGGGCAGGGGGATCCCTGGAACTCACCAGCTGCCCAGCCAGCTTAGCCCATAGGTAAGCTCCAGGTTCAGAAAGAGACCCTGTTTCAAAAGTCAAGGTGGGAAGTCCCTGAAGAAAACACCTAGTGTTGACTTCTGGCATTCACACATGCGCACACCTATGCAGACATGTATAGCACACACATGCGTGCGCACATAAACGCCAAACTAACCCATACACACACACACACACACACACACACACACACACCTCATTAAGTCCAGCACAAACGAATATAGGACTTGAACAACAAACGAAATGGAAGGAATAATTTTAATTTTATGAATATCACTATATCCTGATGACATTACAGACAACCAATTTTTGATTTACAAATAAAGATAAAACCACATAAATAAAATAAAGGGAAGGAATGGTGGAGAACCACAAAAAGTTAAAGTTGTTATAAGAAAAGACTATCAGTATATTAGGTATGATAATTTAAGAAGTACCTGTAGTAATATGTTATTTTGTAATTTGGAGGTGCTTGCAGAAGAAGTACTGGAAGAATTTAAAGAGGCTGCCTCTATAACTAAGAGGGTTGTAGGAAATTGTATGAAACCCACAGTAGGCTTCTTAAGTCAAATAGGAAATCTATCCTAGGCACTGGCTGCTAAGTACATAATTACCCAGCTTGTGTGTGGTAAGATGACGTCACTGAGGATTCCTGGAAAGAAGCAAGTCTGCAGAGACTACAGTGATATGAGAAGGTAGGAATGTTGCAGATCCAGGGCTATTTTTCCTGTCCCAAGCTAGCTTTAACTTCCTAAACAGCCAACCTTGCCCACTTCTGCATCAGAACTTACATCCCGTGGCTAGTAAGGACCTTTTAAAATCTATTAGTTTCACAGACCACTTAGCTTCCAGCATCCTAGGGCTAAGATTCTCATCAGATAACGTCTGGGGCCTGTAGGAAAGGTTCGCCCATCTCCCCACGGCCGCCTCTCCGACCCACTAATGTATTACTTTTCTCGATGTTAGGAGTTTTGTCTGTTAAAGCTACGGAGCTGCTTCCATGACGCAATATGGAATTTGGGGTAACCTAAATCTGTTTGTAGGCATGGTCGCTCAAATTTGGCTCCAAAATAACTATATCGTACTTCCTTGTAAGGTTGGAGCCGTGCTGTTGGTTTTTTTGGTTGCCTGTGTTTGCACAGATAGCGCTATTTAAAGGAGAACGTTCGTCTTAGGGGGGTCTTCTTATCTACAGAAACGAAGGATAAAATAGAGGATCTGCAAATGAATGAGGAAAATCATACATAGGCCATCACACATACATTTAAAATTTTACATCTAGGAATATATATGCAGAGAGAAAGTAAACACAGCAAAATGGTAATTACACACTAGTTAACGCGCATTTGTGAGAGTGATGTGTTGATTCTATGATCCCTTCTGTTTCCTATGCACAAACGTTAATGAGTGAGCAGGAATGCTGTTTTTTGTTATAAATACGCTCTTCTGTGGTATATTTCAAAATGCAGATACATAAATCCTTTTAAAAGAATTTAACAAAAAAAGTATGACTTCTTTTCCTGCAATCCTCAAGTGGGCTAAAATCTAAGCACAGTTTATAACTCCTAGTTTTAAAAAGATCACAGGAAGCTTACGATTCTGTTTTCACATGTTATCCATGGCTCTGAACTAGCCAAGCACTTGCTAAGGAGCCCCTGGCTTCTGTTAACCAAGATGCACGGCATTCCAACTGAGCTTCAAACCGCATAAGGGTCCTCGAGGATTGAAGTAACCGACTTTGAGCAGAGAGCATCAGAGTCTAGCTATTGTCTTCCACATTGGACATTTTAAGAGAAAACAACTACCTGCTTTTGAAAAACAATAGGAGATGGTTACACAAACCACCTGAATTTGTCTGATTCGCTTGGGAATAAGTATGCTGATAAAAAACACCTGTGATTCTTGTTTTGTTTTGGTTTTTAGTTTTTTTTCTTTGCCTTCCTTTGTTTGTTTTGTTTTTTTTTAACAGGAATTCTCTGTGTAGCCCTAACTGTACTGTCCTGGAATTCACTCTGTAGACCAGGCTGGTCTCGAACTCACAGACATCCACCTGCCTCTGCCTCCTGAGTGCTGGGGTTAAAGGTGTGTGCCATCACCACCTGGCTCTCTCTTTTTAATGTATCAATATGCACACAACAGAAATCATATTAGAAGCTTTATTCTTCAAGATAATTGCTGTTTTAAGCAACTATTACAAAATATGAAGTACTCCGTCTATATTAACATATTAAATATCATTTATCTTTTCTCTTCATTTTCTCAAATTATGTTTTAGCGCACATTGTTATAATTACTCCCTTTTAATACATAAGGTAATAAAGAGCTCAACAACATGGAGACTGAAACAATGCACAATAAACGCAGCTGTTTTCTGACAAACATCCTCCCGTCTGGTCCCTGAGATGTCTTTGTGTTAACCTGGATCAGGCAGCTAAGTGCAAACATGGAGGCATACCCTCCCCCCTTTATCATCTCAGCCACCCCCTGAGAACACATCTAGATCACACAGCCAGGCTTAAGGCTTACTCCATCCAACACTATCACCATCTCCATCACAGAGAAGATACTGACACAGCCAAGAGAGCAGAGCTGGAGTCACTGACAGGCGAAGAACCAGGACTGCGCCGTGGCTCTCCCAAAGGTAACAGAACCAGAGTTCCCTCCCCTTTGCAGGCCTGAATAAATGTGTGAAAATAGTGAATGGAAAGTATGCCCGGGCTGTGAATGTTGTAATGTATTCATAAATGAGCCTGGTTAAATGAATTGGAATAAGAAGTAAATTTTACCTGTGGTAATTTTACCACAAAAATCTTTACCCAGGAAAGAGCACATCAAATAGTTAGCCAATGTCGAATGGTCAACCCTGAAAACATACATACAAGAAACATTATACATGCTGAGTAGGTATATTTATGTACTTGGGAACATACATGTGTGTATTATTGTTGTATACATATATGTATATAACAACAATTGATTGAAAAAAAGAGGCCAAGAATTTGAAAGAGAGCAAGGAGGGGTATAAGGGAGCTTGGAGGGAGGGAAAGAAAGAAGGAAGTGATGAAATTATATTATAATCTCAAAACACAAAATTAATAATTTTAAAAAGTAGAGAAATGATTGGTACTCCTTATTCTAAATACTTTGATATTTCAGGGACAAACACCATGAAGCTTGTGGGTTACAGTTCACATGGCTTGAAGGATTCACCCATCACTAAGGGAAGCCAAACTAAGGCAGAAACCTGAAGGCAGGAACTCAGGCAGGAACCTGAAGGCAGGAACCTGAAGGCAGGAACTCAGGCAGAGACCATGGAGGGTTGAATGTTGTTTGCGGGCATGCTCAGCTACATTTCCCATAATGCCTAAGTCCACCTGATTGTGGACAGCACTACCCACAGTAAGCTGGGTCTTCCTACATCAATCAATAACCAAGAAAATGTCCCAAAGACATGTCCACAGGCTAATCTTATAGGAACAATCCTTTAAATGAATTCCTTCCGTCCAGGTACGTCCAAATTGAAAAAAACGAAGTGGGACACTTCCGATGGGGTTGCTTATTCTCTGTGGGGAGACTGCTATTAAATTGTGGGGTGAAAGGGGCTGCTCAGACGTTGAATGCTTACTACTCCTGTAGAATATCTCTGGGTTCAGTCCCCAGCACCCACATCAGGTGTCTCACAACTGCCTCTTCTAGGAGGTTTAGCTTCTTCTGGCATCTGAATCCATGTGGTGCCCATAAACTCATGCAGGCAAACATGCATGCGTACACAGGAAATGTTTTTAATTAAAAGATGTTTTAAAGATTATCTGAGTTGTATCCTATAAAAGGAGTATTTGGCCAAGACAGCAGGGATATTTAAGAAGCCAAATGAGAGTATAGACTCTATGCCTCAAAAAAAAAAAAAAAAAAAAAAAAGGAATACATCTGAGCAAGGGTGAGTTAGTCTGAACTCTATTATACCCGGTGTGAGTGCATAGCAGCAGCTGTTATCAAGAAAATGGGATTTGATGTTTAAATAGCCATCTGAAAAGGAAGCCCCAAAATCAATTCAAAATAGATTCAAGGCACAGAGAGTCACCTAAAGGAGCAAAATGGCCTCCGGTCGCAAAAACACTTGGCAGAAATTTGATCGGCGACACCGTGGCATCTTAAGAAAGAAGACAGTGGCAGTGCTCAGGAGAAAACGGGGCTTAAAGTGGACAATTAAGAGGCTGAATGGCAAGTGCCCACTCCGGCCTTATCTGGACAGAAAGGAACTTGAGGAGAGAGAAATGTGCTGGACCGGAGATACAGGAAAACCCAGTCTTTATCTTTCCCTTGTCAGTTTTAACTCGACCCAAGCCCAGTGTTTCAAGTCAGGAAACTCTGCTATTTTATCTGGATTTTGCCCACTCATCTACAAATGAAGCACTTTGGGCCTGAAGTTAGGAATTTACTCCAAGTCTGAGGTAGAGAGTAAAGCGACGTTTTCCAAATGAATGCCCTCACTTATGGAGAAAGCTCTTCCTCCAGCTTTCACATCTGCTCCAGTGTAAAGTTGTTGACTCTTCCCATATGAGAACTGGAACACAAGGGATCAGGGTCAACCACAGAAGGACACATGGGGACAAATAGGATCCACAGGAAATGCGCACCTTCATGCTTAGAGACACAGCTTTACTGTCCAAGCATAGACATTACAATGACTAGCAAGTCCAAGTCCATGACTGCTTTGCATGGTCCTGTTTCCCATAGCGCTTAGGTCTTGAATCAGGAATATCAAATTTAAAATTCTCCAAAGTCAGAGATCCGAAAGAGCCTCTCAAGGAAAAGAAGAAGGTAAAGAGAAGCATCTGTCACCTAACAGAATGCCAGTTATCGCGGGAAGAATTGCTACCACCCAGAGGTCAGTAGTTGATGCAGGTGAGGGTCATCACTGAGGATGGCGGATTGAGCGTAAGTAAAAAGCTGGATGTGGCAGAAATCTTCGAAACTCTCCACGCAAAAATACTAATGGGTCCCAAGAGGAACACGGTAAAATGGATGTGATTAAAGTCGTCATACACCAACATGACAGGGGATGGAGGTTAACATCACCAGTAGTGGATGGGCCAGCATCTCGGGGCTCAGATGTGATCGCTGAGATGGGCAAAGCATTGTTTCTGTGTTCTGAAAAATGCGTTAACTAAAATTACTTAGAACAAACTTCAGAGCCTTCACTCTGCATAACTGAAGCCCTGTGCTCTAACACCCTCAAGGATCCCAAAGACAGGAGGAAACGAAGAAACGTTTTTTTAATCAAAAGAGTTCAAAGAGGGATGACAATTAGATGCAATGTATACTCCCGGAGCAGAAAGAAAAAGATCTATTGTTGAGTATGCAATGCTGATGCTATGAACTGAAGGGCAGCTTGACTCCTAAGTGTGAGTGCTGGACACTGGCTATGTAGGAGAATGTTATTGCTGGGGAAAGGGCACAGTCAAGTGATTCGGAGTAACAAGACGACAGATCTTCTTGATTTCGCAAGGCAAAGAAAAGGAGTCAGGATCACACACACATGACAGAGCAAGCACATGCCATAAAATACAGTAAAATATTGACAATGGGGAAACCTGGAGTGCAAAAGTTCTATGTCCCATTTAGCAACTTACTGTAAATTTAAAATTACCTCAAAATTAATTATTGAAAACAACCAATCCAATGGAAAATATATTATTCTTATAACTTTAGCAGTGTATATAATGAAGAGAGGACATTTATTACGATTTGCATGGACATGTCCCACAGGTCATGTCTTGATATTCAGCTATTTGGTTATGGAATCTTTGGACTATAAAACCTCACTGGAGGAGCCCACTATGGGGAGGCCTTAAGGGCTACAATCAAGCCCATATTTCTGTCCCTCTGTCTGCTACAGTACCCCAACATCATGAACCAAGCTACTCCAGCAAGGCCTTCCCACCTGGAGAGACTGCACCCTTTAAACTGTGAGCCAGAATAAGTATCCTGCCTTCAGTTGCTTCTGCCAGATCATCGACCAGAGTGACATCAAATGACTACATAGTGTTAACATGAGGCGAGCCTAAATATTAGGCACTAACGCTTTACACACAGCAAGGAAAGTTAGCCATTTAATCTGTCTTAGGTGAAACAATGCTCCATTCACTGTGGAAGGTTTCTGTATTTTGAGCAATGCATAGTAGTGCACACCTGAAATCCAAGCAGTCGGGAGGGAAAGACAAGAAGATCACATGTTTAGGACAGCATGGGTTACACAGCAAGGTTCTTAGTTTAGGACAGCATGGGTTACACAGCAAGGTTCTTTCTAAAGAAAAGAGAGAAGAAAAAAGTTGCTAAGTTGGAATAAAGATAAGAGAATTTGGCTAATGGTATCAGAAGCAATAGCAGTGGACAAAGGCTATGTGGGTCACTGTAAAGCCTTTCTCATGAAGCCTGCTGTGCAGTCTGAAAGAGAATGCTTCATATAGATGCATACATTTGAAAGCTTGGTCCCCAGTTGGTGGAACTATTTGGGAAGGATTAGGAGGTGTGGTCTTATTGGAGGAGGTGTGTCACTCGAGGAGGGCACTGAGGTTTCCAAAGACTCACGTCATTCCAGTACTCAGATTCTCTCAGTCTCACGACTGTGGGTCAAGACCACCATGGTTTACTTCCTTTATGACGCAGAACAGGAGACAGTGGGAAACTGTCAGCAACTTCTCTTCCTGATGATGTGAACGAAGGGATTCTCACAACGACCTAAAAGGTCACCAGGAGGCCGAATAACTCAACACACAAGACACTGGCATATGACTGGGGTCTAAAGAGAGTCCCAGCTGTATCATTAGAAACCATGTACAGCATGAGCTAGCACAATCCTCACATGAGGTAGATGCAGCTTCTTCAGTATCCCATGGAGGATTTTTAAATGAATGTACTTATTAAATGCTTCAAATTTTTTGCCGACTCCAGTTATTTTTTTTCCAAATTAACTCACAAAATTAAAATGGAGCTTCCCTAAACCACTGCCTTGCTTTGACATCTTGATAACTATATAAGCATTTAATTGACAGGTTTCTGTTTCTGCATGGGTAAGCTAATTTTTAAACAATATACAGCAAGACAAAGATAGCACTTTTGTTTCACCTTTGAAAATACCGATTTAGACACACAAATAAGCATACTAAGCATCTTCAATATAAACTATCATAATATGTTCAGTAACAAGTATGTAGTTAACGCCGCTATAGGCATTTATTGTACAGATGTCGTGCGGCCACCCCGGCCTACCATTTATTGGAACGCGATGATGATGCAAACAAAAATAACAAATCGCCCACAACTGAAGATAGACAACACTATAGGATATGGCCTTGAAAGTGGGTCATCCGCTAAACGGGGAGATAAAAACACATTACAAAGATAAGTTTGTGCTAAGCAGCAGAAGTGACTAGAGAGACAACTAGCAAGTAAATGAGAGGAAAGTCAGTGGAAATAGAAACAATATGACTGACCAGGAATCAGTGGGAAAGTTCCAGCAGAGGGACGCTCACGGGCTCAGCCAGTGGGCCGAGACGAATATCCCTGGGAGGAGTGAATAGCAGTTAGTGGGAAGCCAAGGGTAGGGGTTGTACAAGAGAAATCACATTTGAGCTCAACGCTAAGCTCCTTGGAAGCTTTCCGGATTTCTAAGGTGGGATTTGGCCTGAAGACAGATTTCACCTGAAAATGGTATTCGTCAAGGAGGAGGAGGATGGTACTCAGTAATGATGGGAGGGTAAAACCAAAGTATCAGACCATCTCTAGTTGAGCAGACATCTCCCACCACTTTACATGATCTTACTATCTCATGGGACCAACCTGTGAGGTTTGAATGGCCATTCCTTCTCTAAACTTACTTTTGCTGCGTTTCCCTTTCCTGTTTCAGTTGTTCTGACCTCCTTGCTAAGCCCCGCTCCTACCCCCACCCCCCACCTTGTGCCAAGGCAACCACACCAGAATTGGTCTTAGCTATATACAGAAGGCACATAGTCAATGCTCACTGAATTTTAAGTACAAGTGACTAGACAAAATTGTTTCCAACACAAGTCAGCCACCCGCTTTAGA
>NW_026067899.1:4110970-4236895 GCF_014885135.2 Alexandromys fortis
CCCCCCCCCCCCCCCCCCCCCCCCCCCCGCTAAAAAGAACTCCATCTGCCTCGCTGAAGAGCTTTCTTCCCCTGGCTTCTTCTGCCCACTGCAGGCTGATCTACACTCGAGACACAATTATGAAATAACCAGGTCATCGTTCTCTCTCTCCACTGGATTAGAAATGCAGATTGGATGGAGGGATTTTGGAGACAGGTGTGTTGAAAGCATGAATTAACAGCTCCCAGCTTGGCAGACAGTAAGAGAACCATAAATAGCATCCACAGGGACAAAAGGGAACACAGACACAACTTGCCAATATGTAGTGTTAGCAAAGGCCTAGCCACTTCAAACCCTATCATAATGGTTGCAAATTGACAGGGAAAGAGGAGGCCAGGTCTGCGAAATCCGACCTAGCTATAAAGCGAAAAGTTAGGGTTTGCTTTATGAACGTTAAGTGGAAGCCTCCAACCAAAAAAAAAAAAAAAAAATTCTTAGGTGAAACACACTTGCTGATCATGCAAAGAGTGACCTAGGCTGCAGCTGTAAATAAATTGGAGGATATGACGTAACAGTTTTATACCAAACAACGCTCTCAATGTAGTTCTTCCGGGCTTGTACCACCCCCCACCCCTAGCATCTGTGAGACCACAGTGAGACTCAGAAACAGTAGTGTGTTCACTATCAGTTCAGCACTCACCATGGGGAAGAGCTCCGGGTGGTGGCCTCTCAGGTGCGGGGGGACAGTGTGCAGAACCAACAGACTGTGATCCCTTTTCTTGGAGGACCCTGGCTTAACTAAGAACACCAGCTACCATTACACCGTATCGAGCATTAGACCATCTCTAGTTGAGGAGACATCTCACGCCACTTTATGTCATCTTACTATCCCATGGGACCTACCTGTGAGGAGCACAGTGACTTACAGCTCCTCTGCCAATCAGAGGACATTTTAAACTATGAGAGTAGCATGTGTACATGTGTCAAAAGACATAGAGGTAAGAATACTCACTGTTCTCTCTCTCTCTGCACAGCCAAAAGAAGCGGGGGAAACTACCTAAGTGTTCTTTCAGAGAAGATGTATTAAATGATGAGAACTCTCCTAAAATGCCTGGTAAGTACAGTTCAGGGCAGTGTGTGTGGCTTTAACATTCAGAGGAGTAGGAACCGGAGACAGACTATGTATCTATACTTATACACACACAGGAAGAAGTGTGTGCCTCCAGAAAGATAGGCTGGGTGGTCCAAAGGTTCTGTGGAAGACCCTTTTGTACTCATTAAATTTAGGATAAATATTAATTAGTCAGTTAATACCACTGCTCCAGATGTGTTCAAAGCAAAAGCAAAATGGAAATAGTCCTGCTCTCCTGCATGGGTCATGGGTAGATGAGGAGGCTGCATGAGAAAGCAAAGGCAATGACAACAGTGTGTACAAATGAGTCCAGTTACTCTGGGGAACATCCAAGTCCAGTGCACCATAAATCATGCTTCCAAGAACACAAAAATACAAAGTGCCATCGGGGACTAGCCCTTTCGACCCGCAAAGCAGTCGTGTTTGGTAACTGTTTTTGTTTTGCTGATACATCTAGCATTTATCAGATAGTCTTTGCCTCTGTAGATGAATCTCAAGGCCAGGACTGGCTGGAACAGGTAGAACCTGCTAGAAGAACTGGACTTACAATTTTACAGTGAAGACTAGCTATTCCACCCCCTATTAAGCATTTAAAAATGAAAAAAAAAAAACCCAGATAATTTTGCTTTACTTTGGACTCACCTCTAGGAGAGAGGGAAAAGATACAAAAGAGATAGGAGTTCTAGTTCAAGGCAACAGACAATTTAGCTATAACCACTGGATATTATCTTTGCAGAACAGTCAGCCATGAAATTTCCAGCAGAATTAAAAATGAAATTAAAGAAGACGGTCCAGGAGCATGTCCCAAAGGCCAGGCCCCCAAACTCCAACCCTCCTCTAAACAAAGGCTTCCATATTCTCAGAGAGAAAACTCTTTGGTGTATGGACAGTAGAATACAAGAGAGCAACATAAGGCGGAGAGATGACGTAGGTATTGCTGTAACAGACCATGGATTCCCAGCAGCGTTCATCAAAGACAGCCTAGGCAGCAGGCCAAAGAAGAGAACTCCCAAAGCAGGTGCTTCAGGGGCAAGGAAAGGACACCAGGAACAACTGGGATTTTCACAACTCAGAAAACTACAGTAGAAATACAAATACTCAGGTAAGGATAACAAGTGGTTTTCCTCTAATTTTCTTGAAATGTGTATGATTGTTGGTATCAAGGAGTATGACATCAGTGGGTTTTTCAGCCTAGGCATGACTGTTACAGGTGTGAGAGAGAATCAAGTGACTACTTTTTTTAAAAAAAGTTTTTAATATTTTACTTGGAGTGGTGCAAAATTAATTCTAAGTACACTGAATATACATGCTATAATTCCTAGAACATCGACCAAAATTTATTTTCAAAAGGGGACCAATAATCCACAGATAAGTCCAAATAAAATACTAAAACAATTAAAATAATGTAAAAGAAAAGGAAAGAGGAGTAAAAACAGAAGGAACATAGAAAACAGTAACACAATTGTACACCCATAGTCATCAAAATACTTACATTAATTATAAATAATTGAAACAAACTCCAGACTGTTGGGATTTTTAATTATTTAAAAAGAAGTAGTAGTATGGTGACTTATATTTTATATATTTAAAGAAACATACTTTAAATGTAAATCCAGATGCAGTAAACATTTAGCAAAGCACATCACATGTACAATGATCCAAGCAAAGCTAGCACAGCTATACTAACTTCAGTCAGTTCTGTATTTGCCTCTCTCAATTTATAAATCTACAATAACACATGAATTTACAATGGTCATCGAGCCCACTACTTACAAAACCATTTAACAGACTATTTAGCTAAGTTTGTTGGTGATTTATAAGATATATCAACTCTTTCCCTTTATAAATTTATCATATAAGAAAATTACTGCAACTACTGGCTTTAAAAAGCAGAGTAAATATAATCAATGCAATTAATGTCTTGGAAAGGTGTTAAGCTCCAGATACACACAAAGGACTGAAGAAGAGTTTGGAGTGGTGTGGAATTCTCACCAAAAGTTAAAACCATGGTAGGTTAGGAAATGATGGTGAGGGGTTCAGTATTTAAATA
Source organism: Alexandromys fortis (assembly GCF_014885135.2). NCBI lineage: Eukaryota > Metazoa > Chordata > Mammalia > Rodentia > Cricetidae > Alexandromys > Alexandromys fortis. The sequence goes on from NW_026067899.1 coordinate 4,114,132, forward strand.
AGAAGCGTGAGTTTAAAAGGGCTTCCAGAAGTCATTGAACAAATATGCCTAGAATAAACATCAAGCTGTGTGGGGTATAGAAAGGAAAAAAAGCATCTCACAATTGTATTTGACTCTTTTGCGAATTTTAATTTTTCAAATTAAAATAAAATCGCCAGAGCTGAAGAGATGGCTTGGCAGTAGCTGCTTTTCCAAAGGACCAGATTTGAATACCAGCAGCCATATGGCAGCTACAACCACTTGTTCCAGGAGGTCTCGCATGCTTTTTTGGCCTCCAAGGGTTCCAGGTACTCATGTGATGTACAGCTATAAACACAAGCAGACACCCATACACATAAAATAATAGCACTAAAAAAATTAAGAATATATAATTATATCAATTCCCCCTTCCATTTCCTCTCTTCAACCTTTCCAATCCTTCCTACTCCCTCTCAAATTGATGGCCTCTTTGTCTGTCTGTGTGTGTGCATACATACATGTATACACACATATACATATACATATGTAAACATATAAACATTGAGTTCATTTAATGTTGCTGTGTATATATAATTACAGGGATGGTCACTTTAATTAGGGGACTCATCCCAGAAAGAGACTAATTATTCTTCTCTTGGGAATCATTAGTTGCCTGTCGTTCTTGGTCTAGGGGTGGAATCCATGTGCAATTTCCCCCTTCAGTGTTAGCATGTCTGTTGATATTGTTCATGGCATTTTATAAACATATTAATAAATTGTGTTTATCATTGCATCTTAAAATATAGTGATGGAATTAAGAGTAATGCTTTGGAGTTGTATGCAGTGGGCACACGGCCTAGAGATATTCTCTATATGAAACTAGCTTGCAGACACTCTACCTCATCACTGTTTCCTTGGTTGGCTGGTTTTTAGGAAAGAATATTAAACAAGGAGATAGAAACTTCTGCAACAGAAAGTCATCAATTGTCTAAAACAAATGGATCAATATTTTCCACAGTTCCATGCAAGGTGATCAATAATAATTAATTGCTTTAGAGAAAGTATAAATGAAGAGGGGAAAAAGCCTACATCCTGAAATGCATGTGGACTCTCACAGCTCTGCCCCCACTTCACGTGTTTTAATGGTTTGTGTGAGTGTGTGTATGTGTATATGTGCGTGTGTGTGTGCGCACATGTGTGTGTATGTGTTTTGACTTGTTTTAAGGAACAAAGAGAACTCTGCTGTAGGAATAACAATATTATTTCTAATTTTATAAACTAGGGAACAGACCAAAAATTCTTCATCAATTTAGTTGTAATCACTCTTTTGGTACGATTCTTTCCTGGAAGCCAAAAAAAAAAAAAAAAAGTAACTGCATTTCCGAGTTTATTAAACTCATTGACCAGAATAGATTTGACTTTACCAATGAATGGCAGTGATGAGTAACTGGAAAGGACAGGGGAAATGACACACTGCTTCTCCCTGTCACTATGCCACAAGGAAGACCTGGAAGGACAGTATTCTAATCACAAATCAACTGCCAAGGGTATAAATATGACCTACAAGAAGAGGCAAAGCAACTGGCACTAATTTGCAGTTGAAAATCAAGTTAGGGGTTAGGAAGACTGTTCAATGGATAAAGCACTTCTCACATAAGCTAAGGACCTAAGTTCAAATCCCTAGAACTCATGTAAATCCCAGAATCATAGCATTTGCTCTGTAATCCCAACACTCCTGCGGCAAGATGGGAGCACAGACAAGAGAATTCCAGCAAGCTTTTGCACCAGCTAGCCTGACCTATATATACATCAGCAGATGACAAGACCCTAAACAAACAAGATGGAAGAAGAGGATCGACACCTGAGGTTGTCCTCTAACACACACACACACACACACACACACACACACACACACACAGAGGGAGGAGGAGGGACAAGAAGGCATAGGGTCTAGAGAAGTGGTTCTCAATCTTCCTAATGCTGTGACCCTGAATACAGTTTCTCATTTAGTGGTGACCCCCACATAAAACCATAAAATTATTTTCATTGCTACTCCATAACTAATTTTGCTACTTGATGAATTGTAAAGTGAATGTCTGTGCTTTCATAATGGTCTTAGGTGACCCATGGGAAAGGGAATCATGACCCATATGTTGAGAACCCTGTTATAGATACTCTCATGAGCACAGCCAATTCATCTCTGATAGTGCAGCAAAAGGAATTAAAGCAAGGATATCTTATCAATAAACGTGTCTTTAATAACCAGATACGCAAAACTAAGAAAAGGAAGAGTGACTCTAGACACCTTTGTCCACAGACCCAACACAAGAAGAATAAAACCCCTAGAAGACTAAGTACCAAATTCCTACATACCCTAGAGACAAGTTCAAACAAACAAGTGACCACGGTTTTTCATTCAAGAAAACTACAGGCAAGCATAGAAATAATCTTCATTCAAATTACAAACCTTTCCTCTAGAAAAAAATACATTTGGGAAACAGAGAGAACAAGTCACAGAGCAAACACCTTCTATAAAACATGTCTGAGAAAGGAACTACCCTTACAAGAACATCCAAAGCTTAACAATAAGAAAACTGCCCAGTTGAAGAATGGACAAAAGACAGTACAGGAATCCTGCTCCCAAAGACATGCAAATGGAAAATAAACATATGAAAAGAGACCCAATATCAGATATGTCATTTATAGTCATACATGTCATTTAAATCTGCAGGCTCTCACTCATTATCATTGTCCAAAGTCAAAGATTGACCCCCCCCAAAAAAAACCCAAACAACAACAACAAAAACTAACAAACAAACAAACCAAAAAATTCACTGGCCAAACAGTGGAACAACAGAAACTCTCATCCACAGTGAAGCAGTGTGCTGTGGAATAATTGTTCTGTACACTGTGAAGATGTGTCACTCAGAATAGTTTAATAAAAAGCTGAACGGCCAATAACCAGGCAGAATTTTCGGGACAGAGAAGATGCTGGAAAGCAAAAGGGCTAGGAAGAAGGGTGGAAATATGGAGGAATGCCAGACAGACAGAAAAAAAGCAACATGGACAGTACAGTAATAAGGCGATGAGATAAAGAGCGGAATGATAAAAATTGGTTAATTTAAGTTGTAAGAGCTAGTTAGTAATAAGCCTAAGCTATAGTGGAGCTTACATAATTAATAAGAAATCTCCATGTGGTTTATTCAGGAGCTGGCAGGTGGGACAGAAAAACCCTTGTACAGCAATGCAAACATTTTAGTAAACGGTCCTGCAGTTTCTTATAAACTACACATTTTCATCACCGATTCAGCACCTATGTTCCCAGGTGTGGTTGAAATTCTAACCAAGTAAGTTGAAATTTTATGTTCACAGAAATAAAGTGCGTATGACATTTCAGAAACAAACAGTGGTGGCAGCGAGGGAGGGACTAGCAAGCGGAGCACAGCAGCTCTGGAGTGTGGCAGAACTATTCTGTGGGGAATATAATGGATGGTGCACATCATGGCACATTCATCAAAATGTACAGAAAGCTCAACCCCAAAACTGAGCATCAGTTTCAACTATAGCTTTTAGTTTACAATGTACTTGTGTGGTCCCATCAGTTGCAGTAAAAGCATCACATTAATAAAAGATATTACTAATAAGTTAAAAATGGGGTCTTGTGGGAATCCTATGCTTTCATTCTCTTTCCTATAAACTACAAGACCAGACCATTTTTAAAAGGCAAAGCATTGTGCTATCTTTTACGCCCTTTGTGTATCTTACTTAAGGGTCAAATTTTTAAAATAGCAATAAAAGATATTTTAGCTTCCTCAATCTGTATAAACCTAATCTGGGTTGTGAAGAAAAACGGCTGGCATCCAGCCCCACCCACTGGCAGTGGCTTACCGTGCTCACGGCTCATCTCGTCAACCTGCGGTGTGCTCAGTTACTCACTTGTTTAACTTCATAACTATAGTGCATCTACCGGGTGTGCTGGAGCAGCAAGAACACCAGCACTGTCCCAGCTGAGGCAGAGAGATCACACTGAAGACCAGCACAAACTGCATAAAGAGAAACTGTCACAAAATGACTAACAATAAATAAAATTCAGGAGTCTGTGGCATGGTGTCTGCCTATAATCCCAACTCTCAACCCCAAGTCAGAGGCAGGAGGATTGTCAGAAATTCGAGAGAAACCTAGGCTACCTAGCCAGTTCCAGGCCAGCCTATGTCTTAGAAAAAAATAGATAGTCACAATAAACAAAACAAACAAACAAACAAACCTCCAAATAAAAAAGCAAAGGTGTACTCTAGTGCCCTGAGAGAGCAAAAAAAAAAAAAAAAATGTGGTTTCAGCCCCCAAAGGCTTATCTCTAGAAATAGCCCTCGTCTCACACCCTTCTGAGTGGATGGCGCTTCATGTGGTGAGAAGCACCAATAGATCAAGACGTAAATGCCTCTAATGAGAGAAATTTGGTTAAGTAGGTGCTTAAGCACCTGTCCTTATCTCAAAAGACATACATAATTATCTTGAAAATTAGGTATGAGTTTATACATTTTCAAAAATTACTGCTGTATGTATAAAGCACATGTGTGTCTGTGGGTACGTATGGCATGGTACATGTGCCCACAGCTCGCATGTTGAGTTAGAAAACAATTCAGTGAAGTGTTCTCTCTCTCTATCTGGGGGTGGAAGGAAGGCCCTGAGGCTTGCATGGCAAACACTTGCCTGCTCAGCCATCTTGCAGACTTGAATATGAATTCATAAACCCTCCCTTCTAATACCATTGTTCTAGCTTGTGTCCTCTTGCTGTGGTAAAACACCTTGACCCAAAGCACCTTGGGGAAGAAGGGCTTACTTCAGCTTAGGGCTTATAATCTATCGTGTAGGAAGCCAAGGCAGCACAGGAACCTGGAGGCAGGAATGGACGCAGAAAACATGGATTGATGCTTACTGGCTGATTGGTTTGCTCTTCACGGCTTGTTCACCCTGCTTTCTTACAAAACCCAGGGCCGTCTGCTCAGGGATGGCACCATCCACAGTGAGTGGGGCCCTCCTCTTTTACTCCCTGGTGAAGAGAACACCCTCCTAGTCCTCAGTTCCAGTAGATGTGAGATTCTTTGTCTCGCATCAGCCTCTGCAGTGACAGTGAATGGTACCGTCGTCTTCCTAGGGGTACAACGTCCCTCTTGTCCCTCTTGGTGTTAATAGGTGGCACTTAGCCTAGTCTTCTCCTAAGCTAAAAGGCAGGCCTCCCTTTTACCTCCAAACGTTATTGTGCAGTATTTTGAATATAGGGATACTCTAGATGAGCCAGTCTCAAATTTGATTCCTGGGCCAGAAGAGAACTTGTTAGGAATGCGGCCCTGATCCAAGCCTGCTGGATACGGAATTCCTGAGATGGGTGTAGCCCCTGTTCTAATGTCCCTTCTGGGCAACTCTTGATGGCCACTATCGCTGGGAAGTGCTAGATGTTCATCAATACGAAAACCAGTCCCACCTTCCTCTCTCACAGCTAAAGGACTCCAGGGTCTTTGTGCTCATATGAGATGGCCACAGAATTATTTCTGATTCTGCCTCCCAACCATGGAAGGGTTAGACCTCCAAGTGCTCCTCTGAGCCAGGAAAGATTCAAGTTTAATGCCAACACCAAACCCATTCTGCTTGCCCAGTTCAAAAAAAAAAAAAAAAAAAAAAAGCCTCCAAGCCTCTTGGAAGGGATTATTCCCTGGCATTCTCATTTTGGACAGGAAGAAGAGGAGGTTTTTGAGAACATGGTACCAGCACCTAGTCCTAGGTGTGCCAGCCAGCGAGCAGGCAGGCGTAGATAGGCTGCCCCTCTCTACAGCAAGCATGTGCCCTGTTTGGTCTTCATAAAAAGACCTTAGCTGGACCTCTGTACATCTATCCACATAATCGCCACATCCATCAACGAGAAGGAAAGGCAGGATGCACGTCACAGAGCTTTGGTGAGGTAATCCACAGAATTTCCTAAAAATGTCACAACTGCCACAAATGCTGACCATATCCACTCACACCGCCATGTCCACTGTTGCCATTATGAGTGTTCTAGGTACGCTGGGCACTTTGTAACCCATAACTGCCTTCCTTTGCTTCTGCCTGCTGACGCTTCATGCTGCACAGGCTGTTCATGCAGCAGACACAATCCCACTCTCTGTTCGGCCAGGACAAAACTCACCATAGATTAACCCATCGAAAGACTTGGTAAGTGGGGGATATTATATTAGCAGCTATTTCAATCATCACACACATTACTTTTTTTTTTTAAAAAAAAAAAAAAGATTAGCTTACAAAGATAAACCAGAGATTATGTCAAATGTTCTCAGCCTTCATCTTCTTTAAATTTAAAAAAAGAAGCAGAAATCTTTATAAGGCTGGAAATTGAAAAGTTGCATTCAGCTCCTTGCTACCGCCATGATCAAAGATAGAGTCTCTAGTTGTAAAATGAGAGACAGAACCGGTCTCTTGAGCAAATCCTTCCAGACACATGCCTGGCTGCCTCCCTTTGAAGTTGACACAGCTGAGATCATATTTTTGCATGAATTATGTACAACATGAGAACAGAAGGAAGACCACTCACCGTGTGACTCACTGTCTGAGGAGATAAAGGCACACCTCGTACTGTGCATTTTAAGAAGGCTGCTACCCTGAGGTAGGTGAGTCCCACAGTGGGGGTACAGCAGCGAATCCCACTGGAGTTCAGGGGGTTTTACTCCGCTTTACCCACTCATCTTGGTAGGTGGTCCCTAGGCCACTGATGTCCAAGTCCGTCCATTTAATCCCGAACCGACTGCTTAGATCCAGTGGGTGGATGTGAAACTGACATTTGTCTGAAATCATCTCAAGTCAAGGCAAATCCAACACAAGCTGCTTTTGTTTCCCACCGAGCCCTAACGGCGATCATCACTCAATATTCTTCCTGTCCACACTTATAACCTCATTTAAGGTTTTACTCCTAATTACATGATTCAAGTTTGAAAGCTGTAGTTTATTTCTACCCTCGTACTCCAATCATGAATTCTATCAATAAAATTAGTCACATTTGTTGGCTTTCTGAGACTCCCACTATTACTACAGTGAAATGCTTGGAGCTTGGTAACTTATAAACAAAACAGGTTTAATTTGGTTCAAAGTTCTGGTCCAAAGTCAAGGGCCCGTATCTGCTGATGGAAGTGCCCCAAAGCAGCAGACGGCACCACCAGGCAGAGACTGGGTAGATACATGGTATGTCTCTTTTTTTTTCTCTCCCTTTCATGAAACTAAGATTCAATTATCGCAGTTCTCTGATACAACTGCAGTCACCTCCTACGGCCATAGCAGAGTTTGTGTCCACAACTATTACCTACACCAAAGACTACATTCCAACACATGAACCCCTGGGAGGCAGGCTAAAATCATCATCAATTAAGATAACCTGGCGGGCGGGAGGGGGCTGTCTCTAAACAGTGTTTGTGAAAATTTCTCTAGACCTACTTAAAACTTCAGCCTAAGCTTAAGTTGTATCATTTTTCTACAAGGAAATAATTTCTAAAGTCAAAACTGGCTTGGGTCTGTCTTAGTTAGGGTTTTTGTTGCTGTGATGAAAGACCATGACCAAAAAGCAAGTTGGGGAGGAAAGGTTTATTTGGCTTACACTTCCATATCACTGTTCATCACCCAAGTAAGTCAGGACAGGAGCTCAAGCAGGGTAAGAATCTGGCAGCAGGCGCTGAAGCAGAGGCCACGGAGGAGTGCTACTTTCTAGTTTGATTCTTATGGCTTGCTCAGCTTGTTTTCTTACAGAACCCAGGACCAGCATCCAGGCATGGCACCACCCACAATGGGCTGGGCCCTCCCACACCAGTAACTAATTAAGAAAAGATCCCACAGGCTTGCCTAGAGTCCTAGCTTATGGAGGTATTTTCTCAGTTTAGGCTCCCTCCTCTCGAATGACTGCGGCTTGTGCCAAGCTGACAGAAAACAAGCCAGGACAGGTGTAGCTTCACATTCATCAAGACCCAAGATTCAGAGGTAACATTATTATTGGGCCAATAAACGTGTACTTGAAGGAAACAAACACATGGGTCAACTTGGCATAAGCTGCCTCCTACAGCATACGCAGGCCCCAGAATGTTCTAGAATGTTCTATTGTAACAAGCCATGTTTACATCCTACTCTTCCCTGAAACAAGTAAGCAGAGATTCCCGTATGTATGTCTTCAATTTCATGTTTTATTTATTTTTTTGAAGATTTAGAAAGGGAAGATTTATCCCCAAGAAAACTGGTCCTGGTATTAGCACCAACTATGCAGAACTGACATAACCCAACAATGTACCCTCTGTAGACTCAACCACAGCCAATCCTTTAACAGGTTCAAAGCCCAACTTCTGTCCATTCTTGGCATATGCTCATTACCTGAAAAGCCCACTGATGATGCCAGCTAGAGTTTCCTCAGTTAGATGAAGTGTGACATACAGGGGTCCTGATGCAGTGAAGGTTGACCATTTACAATTACACGTACGCATACATACAAGCATATGTATTTCGTATGTCTAAAACTAATTAGGAATAAAACTTTATTCGTAACTACCATTTGAAGAAATGTAAAAATTAGTAAAGATTAACTAAATGGGGGCTATCATGTTGTTTAACTTGAGAGTTTGAAAACTTTGTCTTCAAGGGGTTAAGAGAAATTATCATTACCAGACAGAAAGATATACTATCTGATATGTTAAAAAAATAAATAAAAAAGCAGTGGAGATTTAGAGTATGATAGAAGCAGAACTTCAAACCACAAGGGAAAATATGACTTAATAAATTGTTAAGACAACTGTCTAGCCAATTCGAAGAAGAAACTAAATGTAGAGTTCTCAATTCTGACACTAAAATTAATGTTCTCCTTTCTTGCACTAAAATTAATTCAGCATGGGTCAAGGATTTTGAAATATATGTAGCAATAATAGAAGAGAGAATTTTTATTATATACACTGAGTAAAATCAGTATAAAGAATTAAAAAAAAAAAGGGACAACTCTAAAAAGGCAAAAGACAGAAACAGGCAAGTGACGTCCTGAATTTTGGAAGTTGGAAAGCTGAGAAGTGATTGATTAAGCCACAGGGAATTAAAGCCTGGCAAGCTACTGAGGAACAGAGAGATGACAAGCAGTAGTCAGCTCAGCTAGAGTAATTTTCACTGTGATGATATTAGGAGGTGGGGACACTGGTGGTAAGAGATGACAGAGGAACTCTCTTAATTGGGACTGGTGAAAATGTCTTAATGATAAGGTATAGCCGGGCGATGGTGGCGCACGCCTTTAATCCCAGCACTCGGGAGGCAGAGGCAGGCGGATCTCTGTGAGTTCGAGACCAGCCTGGTCTACAGAGCTAGTTCCAGGACAGGCTCCAAAACCACAGAGAAACCCTGTCTCAAAAAAAAAAAAAAAAATAAGATAAGGTATAAGAGACTGCCTCACTCTCCCCTCTCTCTCCTCCCCCCTCTCTTTCCTTTCTTTCTCCTTCTCTGTCCCCTACTAGCAAGAACATGGCCGTGTGTAAACAAGAGCTTTTACTGCACATCAGAACTTCCAGTGTTTTGACCTCAGAATTCCCAGCCTCAGTACTATGAAAAACAAATAAAAATTGTTTAACCCACCTAATCTACTATGGTTTCTTGTTACATCTTAAGATGATAACTATGCCTGAATATGTACAGAAAACATTCTAAGGCTGTCTCCGAGGAGGGTGCTTCATGTCAATCACCTGCCTATCCTCCTAATTATTAATGAGCACTCTTTTTTTATGAGCTGCATGCTGTGGCGGATAATATCGACTACTAACTGACAGGCTCTAGAACGACCTTGGATAAAAACATCTGGGCAAGTGTCTGAGGGAATATCCAGACCGGATTCATGGAGGTGGACGGACACCCTAAATGTAGGTAACACATTATATTGGGTGGGGGTGGGATTTCCAGTCTTGAATAAGAGAGAGAAAGAGGACTCAGAATTAGCACGCTACTCTCTTTGCTTCCTGGCTGTGGACACCATGTGACCAGCCATCTCCAGGTCCTGCTGCTATTCCTTCACTGCTGGGATGGACCATACCCTCAACTGTGAGCCAAAATAAACCCATCCTTCTGAGACTGTTCCTATCCGGGACTTTGTCACAACCAGGAAAGTAAGACACATACGTTGTTCCTTTCTACAGTGACCTTCTGAGGACGTGCACGGGCTCCGTGATGACCCAGGACAGGAAGGAAGGCTCCAGGGCAGGTGGCAGTTCATAGGGTAGAAGCTATGCCTCTTAGTTACTTGTCTATGGCCACGATAAAACACTGCAGCCAAGGTTAAATTGGCTTAAGGTTTTCAGAAGGTTAAAGTCCATGATGCTGGAGCAAAGCAAGAGTCGAGAGCTCACATCTTGATCCAAAACCACCAGGCAGAGAGGAAGAGATCTAACTAGCCATGACATGAGTCATCTGATACCTCAAAGCCTATCCTCAGTGACACATCTCCTAAAGCTTCCCAGACACTTCCACCAACTGGGGACCAAACATTCAAATATATGAGCCTGTGGGAGTCATTTCTTGTTCAAAATTACCACGTTGTGATGGCTTCCTTTTCTGTCCAATAATTGACTTAAGCAAGCTATTATATTACACATTCTTTCTGTATCTGAGAAATAGAAATAACAATAATTATATAACTTGGTTTTGGTGTGTAATCTGAACCCCACGGCCTCACTTACCACCATTTATTTAACAAACACTATACTATATAGTAAAAGTCCTAACCTCTTGTCTTAGGTTTGTTTAGCTAGCAGGAATAGGGAGTCCAAACAATCATGCAGTGGCTACTTATACGCTATAATGCTGGCTGCCTAGTTCAAGCCCTTTGCCGTCATTTCCATAAAACACCAAGAAACACATTGCATGTTATCAGCCATTTATCACAGATTCTCGCTTCTAGCCTTACATTTTGTACAGCCATAAAATTTCACCACTGAGTTTAAAGCACATTATTCCTTTTCCTAATAATTTTACCAAATCCATAAGCAGTAAGTAGGGTTTCTAGAGTTTTGAAGCTACCATCCATCCCCAGTGGAAGAAAAATAAGGGTATTCGACAATATAAAACTAATCTTCAAACATTTACTTTTAATACATCATCCTGGGATATCTTTATTTTCAGAGAGAAATGTATATCCAAGGATGCAAGGGCAATGTTTCATGATAGCTACAATTTACTTTGCCTACTATATGGGGAAATGATAAAAATATTAACAATCATTGAATGTAAGAGATATAAAAATGAATGTTTCTGACATCAGCTTTTAGCTTTTCTCCATATTTGAACAATTTCATGCAAGTCTAAAATCCTTAATACATAGCATAAGAACCAAATGTTTACCTACGCAGAAAGGCACAATGACATAATAAGACTGGGAGGTCATTTTCCTTACAGATTACAGCAGTTTATCAAAATTACGTCGAACACAGCAAGGCAGATGGCATCTGAGGAATGGGTTCCCCATACAGGGCTGAGAGGGAGCATAGACTGGTTGTTTTCTTGAAAGGCTCTGGCTATACAGCAATTTTACCTTTGCAGGTTCTCTGACCCAGCAATTTTATCTCTGTGTGCTAGTTTGGAGACGGCACCTCAGAACCCGCAAGTCTCTATATAATAATGAGGCTCTAACATTGTTTCCGAAAGCATTTACAGAGTATCTGAACGAACATGAAGCTGGCCACAATGAAATACTCTATCAGACTAAAAAGAATACTATTGTCCTTACACGCGCCAGCATCGGAAAACGCTCAAGACATGAGGCTAAATTGGGGGAGATGAGCTAAGTTCCATGGCAGAATTCAAAGTATAACACTCATGTTTTAGATAAATTTTATATCTTATAGCTAAGTGAATGAACGGAAAGGATTTTAGAAGGATATAGTCATATTAACTTCCAATGCTGGTCACACCCAGGGCAAGAACTGAGGAAACAATGAAAATCAGAACTTGGTTTTGTTTTCTTTCCCAATGAGATCAGTGATACAGATATTTTATAACGCTTAAAGGCATTAGAATTTTAAACATTCAAAATGTTTCAAATGTTAACACTCAAATATTAATATCTGGAAGCATTATTAATTAATATAAACATTTGCTGTCATTTTAACTGAAAATATAGCCAAAGACATGATGGATAACTTTTATTTTTATTTTTCTTTTGGTTTTTCGAGACAGGGTTTCTCGGTGTAACCTTGTCTGTCCTGGAACTCACTCTGTAGACCAAGCTGGCCTTGAACTCACAGAGATCCCCCTGTATCTGCCTTCCAAGTGCTGGAATTAAAGGCACACACCACCACTGTCTGGTAATTTTTCTCAAATAAGAAAAACTGAAAAAAATAATGTTTTTAAGCGGAGTATAATTCTTAAATGCAAAACAGTATAATCTTAAGCATTTTGTTTTCAAACAAAATGTTTCAAAGAACATTTTCAGAATGCCAGTAGTTCCAGGATTATGGTTGCCCCGAGGAACTGACTTTACATCAAGAACTGTGTGAGCACACAGCACATCAGTGTACAATCCTCGGCTACCACCCCTAATTTAGCTTCTTTTTTTATTTTATGTTTATTTGTTTTGTTTTTCTAAAAATAGCTGTGAAGACACCGTGCTTACATCTCATTAATAATACCTTGTAAAATGTTTTCACTATAGCAACTAAACAAGAAAAAAAATTAGATATGAAGATCATTACCGAAATGCACAACCGGTCAAAATACAGAGGAACACACACACACACACACACACACACACACACCTCCTAAAGAACAGACAAGAAGACTCGGAACTGACGAGTAGCCAGGACCAGAGCCCACACTGTCCTTCAGTAGAAGCCAACAGCTTTTGAGTAGAATCATAAAGCCTAAAACAACAAAACTCATATCTTCACACCTTAATTTAGGAAACTAGATTAATACTAGCAAGAGGAAGCTTACAAGAAAGGATGCTAACAAAGCTTGCCTCTTGATCTGTCTAACTAGAGAAACCCATGGTAGGTGCGCCCTGTTGCGGTGACTCGGTGATCTCCTCCGTCAGGCATGCTTTTGAGCGTATCTCTGTACGTGTCCTGCTCATAGAGACCAAAACAACAGCATACAACTGTTTGCTGAGTTAGCAGTGACTGCACATCCGAGACCTGGGCTTCAGCATCAACGCTAATATCCACCACTGGGGTATACTGTGATTGGCAGAACCAGGGTTCCACCAATTTTGGCCCCAAGCTAGAGTTCTGTCTATGCCTTATTGGCTTTGGCACACACTGAAGATCAACAAAATCAATGTCCTCTTCCTCACTTCCTTTCTTGCTCTGAGTCTCACTTTCTCCAAAGCAGGGCCCTGGCCTCAAGACAAGAAACAATGTACTTAACTCCACCTACAAAGGCAAGCAGGTCTCTGTTACTATTTGAAACCATCAGCACATGCTCTACCTTTGCACTTCCCATTCAGAGCAGCATAAGGGGTCAAATTACAAGTTCCCTGCAACCAAGTGCATCCAATTTAGAAACACTTTAGACAATAACAAAGACTTAAAGTTCCTTGGATTATCTGCCTGCTGAGGAAAAGTTCAGACACCAGCTAAAACAGTGGAAAGGGAACTGAGGGAAAGAAGGGTTCCGGGCTCATTTCTGCTTTCAGTACCACATTTCTTTGTCTCATCTTCGACTCTGAAAAGGGAGACAACTGATTGCCACACGAAAATCAGTCATTTCAAAATTCTGGGAAACAATAACCAACTGCATTTCATTTTTTTTTAATCAGAAAAGAAAATCCACACATGAAGTTATCTGAAAAATACTGAAAATATTTATTCTGTGTTATTTATTACATTTTGAAATATAAAGAATTTTAATGTTTAAGTTAGCAGAAGTTGCGCTGCAAGCTCCTAGTAACTCACCTGCTAAGTGGATTGCCCCCCCCCCTTCATCATTGTTCTAGCAGAAGAGCTAGTAAACAGGGCTGAGAGGAGATGGGAGCCCGTTACAACCGGTTCTGTGCCTTCCACATACTTCACACTTAACGACATGGTAGATTTTAAGCAAGAGGGGGAATTAAGATTTAGAATAGCAAGAAAGTGGGACCCGGCAGTCAAAAGGAAGGGGCAAATCCCAGCTGTTGGCACTAGCTTCCCTCTAGTCAGTCTCACGTGGTTTGACACCATGCCAGAAGAGGACAGCTGAGGTGGGGCTCCAGGGCCGACAACAGAGAGCCCAGCCCCTACCGAGGGAAGTACAGCTAAGGTCCGTCTCTGAGGGAGGCAACCTCAGAACGGCTGGAACCCCCTCACTCTGCTCTCCTTAAACTCCAAGCCATAGTCGGTTGACATGTGCGTTCCAGGTGTCCGGTTTGTTCCCAAATACACACAGGCACCTCACTCGACAAAAGAGAGAGTCATGTACTGTAAAGCTCAACAGACTCAGACTCACCGAACATATGGGCCATGAAGTGCTTGCAGGCCTGCCCCTGCCCCTGCTTCAGCAACGACAGCTGGTGGACAGCCACCACCTGCGTGTCTATTTTTGCGCACTCTCTCGCTCCCTTTGCAAGTCACAAGCAGACAGCTGAGTGTGGCTGTGGAGCAAACTGCTAGGCGACAAAAAGATGGAAGACACCGGGGTGAAAGCAAGAGAAAAGAGTCAAGTTACATGGTTTCGGTGACACGGGGTCAACGTGTGGGAAGGAGCCAGTATGCAGAGAACTGGCTCTGGCCACCTGAAGTATAAGTTCTGTTCTCCAGAGCCACAACCCACACTTTTGACACCCCTCATTAAAAATATATATTAATATATATTTTAATATATTTATAGCACAAATCATGGCAGCTGGACAACAGAGCAGGAAGGACATCCATCCCAGTCAACAAGGAGTCTCACTTCTACCACCCCTCTGGGTATCCAAAGGATGAGGTCATACAGCTGTTTTCACCATGCAAATGCCCCGCCCCTGGCTGGGCTGCACAAGTGCTTAGTGGGGGGTGAGGAATAAGGAAGGGCAGGACTCAAGTTCTCCAAGCACTGCCTGGAGGTCCACGAACTCTGCCAGGACCTGGGTGCCAACGTCCCTCTGCGGTTCTAGGCTCTACCATCTGAATATGTACATCAAAAGAGAGTGAGATCGTTGCTCATGCTCTCTCTTCTGCTCCTGATTTGGACCTTGAGATTTCAGTGTGGTGCTCCAATGTGGGTCTCTGTCTCTGTCTCCTTTCATCGCCTGATGAAGGTTAATATTCAGGAGGATGCCTATATGTTTTTCTTTGGGTTCACCTTCGTATTTAGCTTCTCAAGGATCACGAATTATAGGCTCAATGTCCTTTATTTATGGCTAGAAACCAAATATGAGTGAGTACATCCCATGTTCCTCTTTTTGGGTCTGGCTTACCTCACTCAGGATAGTGTTTTCTATTTCCGCGAGGGGTGCACCCACACACTGGGACAATGGGGATGTTCTATCAGGAATTCACCAAGGCCAGCTGGCCTGGGTCTGAAAAAGCATGGGATAAAACTGGACTTGCTGAACATAGTGGACAATGAGGACTACTGAGAACTCAAGAACAATGGCAATGGGTTTTTGATCCTACTGTACGTACTGGCTTTGTGGGAGCCTAGGCAGTTTGGATGCTCACCTTACTAGACCTGGATGGAGGTGGGTGGTCCTTGGACTTCCCACAGGTCAGGGAACCCTGATTGCTCTTCAGGCTGATGAAGGAGGGGGAGTTGATTGGGGGAGGGGGGGGGAAATGGGAGTGGCGGGGAGGAGGCAGAAATCTTTAATAAATAAATTAATTAATTAAAAAAATAAAAAAGAGAGAGCGAGAACTTTCATCTCTGCCATTATCTCTCTGAGTGTGGCCTTCAGTTAATGGGTGTCCCATACAATGAATGGCAAGGCTGTGGTGGGACACTGAGCTCGTGAAGGGGATCTTACCACTTTAACATATTTGTCTTTCGAATGGACTTCACTGGGTGAGTTTATTAACAATGCCGGGTCCCTTTATTGTTCCGTTTTTGTTGTTGTCTTTTTTTTTTAATAACAACTACAAATACTATACTGCCTCAGCTGCAGGCAAGCTGTCACCATCCCTGCTTCACCTCACACTCCACTACTGTCTGACCCATAGGAGACTGTACTAGCTCTAAGTGAGTAAGTTTCAACTTCCTTCAAAGCAGACGGGACATGATTCTGCTGAACTATGGCTAAGGCAATTTTTGGATCAGCCATTGTAAAAACTGTGGTTTCATCTCCGCCTCACTTCCTCATTTAAAGGCAACTCGCCACAAATGTGTTTGTGTTTAAGCACCTCTGTCTGCGCCTTTTGCTGCATGTGGCAGAGTTTAAGAACTGCATCACTGATGACCTCTCACAGCCCACATCAGTTCCGTGAGCGATTGGGACCTTCTATTTATCAGGAAGCTCGGGATGCAAATTAAAACCACAACTCAAAGACTCATCACCGCATGTGAGGAGAATCCAGGGTGGCTGAGGCTTCAGGGTTGGTCGACTGTGCACCCAAAGAACCATAGGAGAATTTAGAAAGAATCCCAGCCAAGTGTCAGCAAGAGCCCAAGGGAAGGAAAGTGTCATTTCTGCCACGTGCTGTTCGCGGCACATACCGTGCTGCTTCTGTTTCCAGCACATGTGTCGTTTCTGGCACGTGTGCCACTTCTGGCACATGTGTCGCTTGCACGTGTGTCTTTCCTGACATGCGTGTGTGTCGCCTACACACGTGTGCGTGTCGCTTACATGCATGTCGCCTACACGCGCGTGTCGCTTACAAGTGTGTTGCTTACGCATGTGTGTTTCGCTTACACGTGTGTCGCTGTGCATGTGTGTTGCTTACATGTGTGTCATCTACGCACTGTCATCTACATGCGTGTCATCTACAGGGTGCTGTTTCTGTCATGCGTGCCGTTACACGTGCGGCATTACGCATGTGTTGTTCTGCACATGCGCCATTTCTGGTACGTGTGCCACTTCTGACACATGTGTCATTTTCGTAGTGTGTCATCCACGGCGTGTGCCATTTTTTGGCATGCACCGCCCCTGGCATACGAACGCCACGCATACCGTTTCCATCATGTGTTGTTCGCGGCGCATGTCGTTTCTGGCATGCGTGTTGTTTCCGTCATGTGTCGTTCACGGCGCGTGCCATTTCTGGCACACATGCCATGCCCTTTCTGACTCGCATGCCATTTATGGCACACGTGGCTGGTCCGGTTTGAGCTGGAACTGGTTCAATGGCCAGGTATTCACAAATTATATTTAAGTTATGACAAGTTGAAAAAGTACTCATGACTGGTGTAGAAGGGAGCTGCGGGCCGCTTCCCATCGCCCAGCTCCCGACCACCTGGCTAGCTTATGCCCCAAAATAACAACACACAAATTTGTATTCTTTTAAACACTGCCTGGCCCATTGGCTCTAGCATCTTCTTGGCTACCTCTCACATCTCAACTAACCCATATTTAGTAATCTGGGTAGCACCACGAAGTGGTGTCTTATCAGGGGAGATTCTAGCATACGTCCATCTTGGGCTGGAGCTTCATCGTGTCTGCTCTGGAGAGGAGCGGCATGGCATCTGGCTCACTTCCCTTCTTCCCGGCATTCTGTTCTGTCTACTCCACCCACCCAAGGGCAGGCCTATCAAATGGGCCAAGGCAGTTGCTTTATTAACCAAGGACCTTCCTCCAACAGACTGGGAGCAGGTGCAAATCCTTCCTGCATCTCTAGAGTGAGGTGAGGTCTCTCTCTCTCTCTCTCTCTCTCTCTCTCTCTCTCTCTCTCTCTCTCTCTCTCACACACACACACACACACACATACACACACACACCAAGTGTAAATGTGGGATACACATATGTTTCTCTAAAGGAAGAGAAGCAAATGTATTATCTCCAACCTATATTGAATGCTTGTGTTTTTTATTAGTATGATCTCAATGGTACTAGAATGAATCTTTCTTTTTTTAATGTTTTAATTGTGTACATGTGTCTGAGTGGTAGCTTGTATACACGAGTATAGCGCCTGAGAGGCCAGACGGAGGCATCAGATACCCTGGAGCTAGAGTTCCACCCAGCCTGGGTGCTGGGAACAGAACTCCCTTTCTCATCCAGAGCAGCACACACTCTTAACTGCAAAGCCATCTCTCCAGCCCTATTCCTTTTCTTTTCCAGCACCAAAAAGGGAGTCATCCAGGAGACTACGGCTTCCAAAAGAAAATCAGTATCAGTTGCACTGCTCCCGTTTCTAGGAGGCATTAGTCAGAGAAGTGTCTCTAAGCTACCGGATTATGAGAGCCCAAACCCAACCAACTGGATTACGTGACCAGACCCATTGTTCATGACGCTGCCAGGGCTGCTTTCTGACAGCTATCGCTAGAACAATCAGGATCTTCCCAGGGGACCAACCTAAGGAAGAAGAGGAAGGAGAACAGGGAACGTACAATTCAGAAGAGAGTATCGACAGCCTTGCCTAGGTAAGAGTGGGTCTGTACAGAAAGGGGGTCTGTGTGTGTTCGCCATGCGCAGGAAGGTCAACAAAGTGAGACCTTTAAAGAGCAGAGCTCGCTGCACCCCAGAAAGTGACTGTGAGGAGACACGTGTTGGGGGCAGAATGAACCTGCAGGGAGAGCATCCCCTCTTCCAGCAAACCAGGGAATCTCATTTCAATCTCCCCTACCTTTTAAGCAGACATTGTGGGGAGGGAGGTCAATTTGCTTCCAGGCTTGTAGCTAATAAGTGGCAGAGCCAGAATCAGGTTCTGATCCTTATTCAATATGAATGCCAATTTTTATGTTTGCCGTTACCGGCGGTTGCAAACCCAACCCATTCTCCTTGAGACTGCGGGCAATAAGTATGGGGATGCAACCAGCGGTGGGAAGAGGACCCAGATCCCTGCGCTGAGCCTCCCTCTGCAGATAGAAACAGAGTTTCCTTAGAACACTCTAGAGAAAGACTTCTCAAAGGAGCTCCAGTCAGGGGTACAGGATCCAGGGATCCAGGGATGATGTGGCTCATCGTTGCCAGCCACGTCTTTAAAACATTGTCAATTTGGGGTAACCAAACAGTCCTTGGTGTACAATAGCTGCAGGGGGAAAAAGCCTGCATTCTCCTCCCTAACCAGGCTCACGGCTTCAAGTTCCAACTCTATAAATATTTGCTCAACAAAACAAGTCAGTCCTTCAGTTCTAGGGTCGAGTATGTAACGGGGTCTTACAGCCCACACTGTCGCACCCTCTCTCCATGCCCCAGACCATGATATCAGTTAGAGTAGATACAATGAATGCTTTAGAGTCAGTTTTTAATTGGGTCTCCTTTCAATATATTTTCCACACACACACACACACACACACACACACACACACACACACACACTTATTTTTCAGTTGAGAACAATGAATTCCATGGAATTTGGTTCACTGCTACATAGTGGGTCAAGGAGTATCCAGGCTTAAACCCAAGTTGTAGAATCATGTTTCTGCTCTCTATCTGTGCTCCTCTTAGTTCTAGTTATGGCTCCACGTTTCTACTTATGTTCAGAAAACAACAAAACTTAGCAGTTCCAGCGCACCACCCCCCCCACCAACACACAAAACCGTCAGTCTCATAGTCTACAATGCCAGAGTGAATGCCTGTTTCTTTTGCTATTTCCCTACACTCAAGATATGGTGTCAAAACAACCACTCTGCTTAAAAATGGTCAAGCCACTTTATTCTGCTTTGAAATGACGATCTGTTCAAACCAGATCCGCAGAGCCACTCAGACTAGTCGGCAACTGTCTCTGCTACTGGCCTAATCGTCCCAAGTCAGACTTTGGATGACTTTTCCTACCCCCTCCCTACTTCCTTCTCCTTCCTCTCAAGATTTCCTTGTACCTCTAAGGTGTCTTCACTAATGAGGAGGGAGAGGAGAGGGAGGAAGGGAAAGGCACAAAAGAAAATAAAGAGACCATGCTTTCAGGCAGCTTCAGGGAAGCAGGAACAGCATGTAATCTGAACACCTCACAGATAAGAGGTGGCATTTATGCAGACAATGGCAAGTCCCAGCAAATGCTAGTCCTAGGTCACTGTGCAAAAGAGATCACCTGGTAAAGGAATGTCCCTCTAGCAACGAAAATCCAACCTGGTGATTTCCACCACACCCCACAGTCCAAGTCTGAGACACACTAGCACTCTGACAGAGGTCCATTCTGAAAGTCACTGGGGTGGGGAGAGTTCCTCTTTAATATACCCCAAATATTCTCGTAGATGACCAAGTAAGTTTTGTACAATGACTAAATATTATAATAAATTTTCAAAACGACTGCTCTGTAATATGTGTCTGTAGACACACCCAAGCAATACAATATGCAGCTTTCAAAGAAATGATATTCAAATGTACTACCCACTTGCTTACAAATTGCACATGGTACTGGATGGGAAGAGGCAGGAGAGTCCAACCTTACTTCATCCCTCCCAAAACTCTCTCAGAGTCATCCGTGGCCCAGGCCATGTGGCTCAGGAGAATGCTACCCTGTTATCCCGGGCTGTTGTAAATGGATCCTGACCAGAAGACATTTACTATGATCCTGGGATACTGGAGAACCGCACATGGAGGAGCTCTTCCAGAATCCTACACTCCCTCTCTGCGGAGCTAACACACTGAGTTCCTCTAGAAGCCTCAGTTTATCTAGAATCCTGAGGTCCCTCTCTGTGGAGATAACACACTGAGTTTCTCTAGAATCCCGAGGTCCCCCTCTGGGGAATCACACACTGAGTTCCTCTAGAAGCCTGAGGTTCCCCTCTGGGGAATCACACACTGAGTTTCTCTAGAATCCTGAGGTCCCCCTCTGGGGAATTGCACACTGAGTTCTCCTAGAGCCCCTGAGGTCCCTGAAGGGAGGCCGCTTGTCCCTGGCTGCTCAGCCCCAAAATAATCACACAGAAACTATATTATTTAAATCACTGCTTGGCCCATTATCTCTAGCTTCTTACTGGCTAACTCTTACACATTAATTTAACCCATATCTAGTAAACTGTGTATTGCTACGTGACTTTGGCTTCCTGGGTAAAGTTGCAGCATCTGTCTCTGGTGGGGCTACAAGGCTTCTCTCTGACTCCACCTCCTTTCTCCCAGCATTCCCTTTAGTTTTCCCCACCTAGCTATGTTCCCCTATAGCTCTGCTATAGGCCCAAAGCAGTTCATTCATCAACCAATGATATTCACAGCATATAGAGGGGAATCCCACATCAACCCTCTGGGGAATCACATACTGAGTTCTAGAAGCCTTTACCCCCTCTCTGTGCTTTTTCCAGAGCCTTGAACTTCCTCTCTGTCATACTGATTAACAAACTGATTTGCTAGGCTTGGTAGTGAATGCCTTTAATCCCAGCACTTGGGAGGCAGAGGCAGGCAGATCTCTGTGAGTTCAAGGCTAGCCTGACCTACATTGTGAGTTCTGGGACACCCCAGAGATGCGAAGTGAGACTCTGTTGCTAAATAAATAAATAAATTGACTTGAGGCAAGGTCTTTAGTGCAAGTGTCTTCCACAAAAACCCAATAAGCTCTGGTGTCCTCTGGATCTCAATGACTGCCCCTCCCTTCCAACTAACCTCGCCAGATAATTCCAGAAAGAAGATGGCTGATCATTGACCTGAAGATAATTATGCATTTTAAACAACTTAGCCATCCTTGAGGGCACTGACAGCAAGAGCACTGGCAAGTTTGTTTCATCCAGAAAGATGCCAGGCCTAGAACACTGAAGACTGTTGTTTCTAGTGAGCGACTCTTTCTTAAGTCACTGAATTATCTATTTTTTTTCTTTCATTGCAGCAAAACACATTTAACACAAAAGGTCCGATCGTAATCACTTTTTAAGTATAAAGTTTCCTTTTACTGCTATGGTCTGAATGTTTGTGGCTCCCTTCTCCAGGGCCACACATTGAAACCAAATTACTAACATGACAGCCTTAGGTGGTGCTGAAAACATCCTATTGGAGACAAGGTCTTATCGTGTACCTTGGGTGTGTATTTTTTATGGGTTAATTTATATCATTTTTTAAGATTAATTTTTATGACTTTTAACTATGTATGTAAAAGTGAGTGCAGGTGCCTGTGGAGGCAATGGAGCCCCTTGGGCAGAGGTCACAGGCTGCTCTGAGGCCCTGACAAAAGAGATGGTCATCAAACTTAGGTCCTCTGCCAGAGAAGTACCTGCTCCTAACAGTGGAGCCATCTCACTGCCCTTTAGTACTTTTCTATCAAAGGTTTAGAATTATAATAAATTAATTTAGCTGCTATCTCCAAATGCCCCTTCACAGAAATGCCATGTCTTTTCCTGGCTCTGCCCTTGTCCCAACCCTGATTCTCCTGCCCCACCCCAGAGTCAAGTGTGTACTGCCTCCTCCTGATGGCATCCCTCTGCTGGGGAGACTCGGGGGCCTCTTAACAAATGTTCGAGGGAATGCAGGATGCAGAAAGATGTACAAGAGTATAAGCATGACCAGATAAGCAGGCCAAGATAAGAACATTCAGAGGACGAGGAGGAGGGAGAGCAAGAGGAGGAACTGGAGGGGGAGGATTGCCACTTCTCTGCCAAAATTAAATAAATAGAACACCGTATCTCTTTGTCCCAATAAAAAAACATGAATGACTTCAGAAAGAGCAAAATGTGACCAAGTGATCAATGTTTGAAATGAGTGAAGTCTAAGGAGGCATGCGCAGTTCATATCACAACAGAAAAACATCTTCAAGTCTCCTACGACTTCTGCACCCTGCCAAGGACTTCCAAGGATCATTGTCTCTCTAGACGATGTCCTGCAACTTGCACCTATCAAGAACACTGGAGTTGTTATTCCTTGGGACTTATAGACATGCTACTTCTAGAAAACATGCATTTCTGAAAGCAAGAGAAACAGAAATCAACTGGCTGAATCTGAAAGAACTAGAGAGAGCCACCGAACTCGGCAGAATTGATCCAGCTGCAGTGTAGAATGACGTAGTGAGCGAAGATATTTGAAACGGGCTTAATTGCAGAGGAAGTGTTCAAATGTATATAACAAATGGTAAAAACGTGCACACATAAGCCACGTATATACTTGTGTGTGAGTGTGCACACGGGTGCGATTTCATACTATTGGTTTTCGACGAGACCACTGAATTTATTAAATCAAGAAACTCACACTGTCTTTTTTTTTCTTAAGTTGCATAAAGTTAGCTGTATTTCCCTAACTCTCAATCCTTACTTACAACTGTAAAATTGGGTTAAAAAAAATTAGCATCCAGTTCATGTGGTCTTGGAAGATGGTTAAATGAAGTAAATCCAAACAGTAACAAACTCATTAGAGAATCAATGTTACTTGGTACTATTATTTTCAAAATGTAAAAAAAAATGGTCATCGTTATCATAGTCAAACATCAAGTAGAATAAATGACGAGGATAAATAAAGGGCACGTCACAGCCTCTCCCTTACAACCGAGGCCTCCAATCACCTGCCGCATCTCAAAGGAGACACACCCTCAACACATTGTGAAAACCACCCCCTCTGCTCAATCAAGCTATAGATTAATGGCTGACACGGTTAATAAAGACTTCATATCAGGAAAGGTTGACTTAGGATAACATTAATGAATAGCTGTTTGGCTTTGGGCTTTGAGACAGCGTCTATTTATGTAGCCCAGGCTAGCCTCGAGCTCCTGATCCCCTAGCACTGCTTCTTAAATGCTGGGATTGCAGGTGTATACCACTGTCCCTAGCATGAAGTCATTTTAAAGGAGGAGGAAGCTACAGAATAAAAGTTATTGAGGTGAGCAGGGCTGCTAGAAGAGGGTTGCGTACTTAACTTTAGACAACAAAGAGAAAAGACAGAAGTGACGGACACGACAGTGCTATCAAATCTGTGACCCCAATAACACTCCAAAGTATTTAAGAAGTGATCAATAGACAATGGAAGGGGGGGAATAATATAAATTTTTGAGAGGTTTTACTTTACAAGAAATTAATGAGCAGTTACTTTAGGAAAATTGGTTTTGTCTGGCAATGGGAGAGAAATGTGAACTTAACACTTCCACCATCCAGCGAGCACTCTGGCCCCAGGGCTCGTCAACGAGGCTTAGTGAGGAGGCTTACGGAAGACACAGCGATGCCTGGTAACGGCGAGGAAGAATTCACCTGAAACCCATGTCCCTTTAGCTGCCCTTCTCCGCACAGACAAGTACTTCTGAAACACCGTAGAAGCTGGCAACCCTGAGAAAGCTACCCAGCTCTCCCTCCGCATGGGGACCAGAGGGTCTAGCAGAAAATGTCCTCAGTGCAGTCAGGGCGTTAGTGTCATAACACAGAACATCATCAAGTCACTGGTGACAATGTTAAAGTTTCTCACGAACTTCCACTACCCGATGGCAGTGTTCATTAAGAATGTAAAAGAAGCATGCCTTTCACCCCAAGTCAACCTGTTAAAATAGCTAAATTATTACACATCAAATCTTTTATTTTGCTGCATGAAAAGTTCTTCAAATAACACTGTCCATTTCACTTGTCTACCCTTAAAACGCCCATGGTAATACATCTTTTCCCAACCCAGGTGAAACACCATCAAGAAGAACCATTTGTTGCAAGCCCAACTCTTGCCTCTTATAGCTCTCTATGGCCACAGTTTTCATCTCAATAACACCTTTATCTAGTAAGCTACGTAAGGCACATTTTTAGTCTCATACATAACACTGAGTTCACCCAGAGAAAACTTTGCTCCTGTGAAAGTTACTTCACTCTTCTGAACTGTGTCTGAGGACACCTGCCTTTTCACTAAAGAGTACATTGTAGCAACATCCTGCAGTGCTGCGCTTAATCCCTTACTGCACTTGTTCAAGGTAGTCCTCCACTCGCTCCTCCCAGCCCCCAACACATCACCCACTCCTTTATTTCCTCTTCTGCATCCCTCACAAGGCAGAGACAGGAGAGCTATAAGCAAAGGTGGCCTAGCTAGACCCTGCCTTCGACAGAACTAAGGCTACTGTTCCCTGATAGGGGAAGAGAGAGTCACTCTGGGGCTGAGCACGGCTCACTGGCCTGGTGTCAGCTCCTGAGGGATGGCACTCTTCATGTGGTGTGACACTGAGAACCACCCGGTTGAGCTACTACTGCTTTCTCACGCCATCAGATGTCTGCTCAACTCTGGATTCCAAGAGAAAGACAGCTGAAGAAATCAAACAGTTGTTTTCTCTATAGAAGCATCCTTTTGGGTTAGGCAGGAATATTGTAACGTTTTGCAACACAAGTGATAACACCCCAAATGATTCTTTTGTCTCAAAACACAAATGAAAGATACTTTTTAAAAAGAAGCAAAATGATTGCCTGGAGCACTTCTATAGAAAAAACAAAAACACCTTTACTCGGAGAAGGCTTATTTCTGCTTACAAAAAGATGATGGTTAGCTTCCTCAGAATCTCGTGAGATATTAATTAACAATATTCATACAGGAGATTCACAAGAATCAGAGATTTGGAAGGAAAAGCAACCTTGACCCCTATGGTTGCTAGGTAAGGGCCTACCACACAGCTACTACCTACTCCATCCTATCTATAGCCAGAAAACTCAGTAAAGAGCTAGCAGCATAGCCGGGCAGTGGTGGCGCCTGCCTTTAATACCAGCACTCGGGAGGCAGAGGCAGGAGGATCTTTGTGAGTTCGAGGCCAGCCTGTTCTACAAGAGCTAGTTCCAGGACAGGCTCCAAAGCTACAGAGAAACCCTGTCTCGAAAAAAAAAAAAAAACAAAAAACAAACAAAAAGAGCTAGCAGCATTACCACAGCCACAATTGTTGCATCGTGATTGGTAACAGCCAAATCCACGCAGCTCACTCATCAACAAGTTGGTAGAAAAATGAGTTTCACATACAAAAGGGAACACTCTCTGACCTTCAAGAAAAGAATACCTCTCATTTGCATAGATGGAGTGAAATAAGCCAGGCTTTGGAGAATAATTACCAAATGCATACATATGTGCGCGTGCACACATATCTCCCAACCTAAAACAATCACTCTCACATAAGCAGAGAGTACAATGGTAGTTGCCAGAGGCTTTAGGGTCCAAGAGAAAAGAGACAGAGGTCAAGGTGGGCCAAGTTCGGAGGGAAGTCTTTTAAGATCTATTACATAGGAAGGCAAATGTGTCAAACAATATAGTGTTCCCTGCTTTAAATCTCACAAGAGTAAATATTCATATGAGGGGAAAAATAGAAGAATTTCTCAGATGACATATGTCTACTCATGTGACGTAATTCTCATTGCACACTGCACTACGTCTTGCCCCGCAAATACACCTTTTGTCAGTTCATGTGGAAATAATAAAAATAAGATTTTTATGCCATAAGTACCAAGAAAGCATCCTCGAACTACAACAGCCATTTCCTTTTGAGAAATAAACAGATAGAAGCCCCGATCCAATTAGAATGCTGTAAAGTCGCCTTTCTTAAGTTTTATTTCCTAACAGGGCACAACTAATTCTGTTATTTATGAATACCATAGCAAAACACTTCGTTGTTGTTGTTGTTGTTTTCCTGAGACAAGAGTTTCTCTGTGTAGTCCTAGCTGTCCTGAAACTCGATTTGTAGACCAGGCTGGCCTAAAACTCACAGAGATCCTCCTGTCTCTGCCTTCCAAGTGCTGGGCTTAAAGGTGTTTGTTACAATTCCCAGAGGCAGACTGCAGAGCCTAAACATGCATTAAATCAAGAAATGGAACCAATGATAATTCTACATTATTAAGTACTGTTTCTAATCATCAAGTCACCAACATAACATAACGGGAGACGGCACAATTTTCATCCTAAGAGATGCTACTTTTGTGTTTTGTTTGTTTTGTAAAGAGTTTTACTCTGCTAATTGGGTAATATGTACACTTGCTCCTTCCATTTCTCCCCAAGGCAAAGAGGAATACAAGGCTGTTACTAAAAGCCAGAGATCTGGGCATTTCACAGACTCAAGTCAGTGACTCTAGACTGCTCTATTTCACCAGCCATGCTGGGCTACCAAACTGTTCTCCATATGCTGCTGTACAATGGCACCGGCCACTAGTGCCTCCTCTGCCACACCCCGACAGTGGCAGGAAAAAACAAAAAATGGAGTTGTTCAATTGACAAGACCCAACTTAGTCAACTCATTAGTGCTTTTCTGTGCAGGGAGAAATGCCAAGACTAAAGAGAACGCACTCAAGGTGGTCAATTTTGCTTCTGAAAAGGCATGACTGACTTCAAAAGAAGAATGAGATCTTGGATCATCGTGGGTCTCCCGATACGTTCTCACGCTTGAAATAAAGGACAGCCAAAGCATCGACCCTTGGAAGATTCGTCTCTATTACAACGGGCTTCATCAATGTTAGCCATTCCAGAACAGTGCAAAGAAAAAGCTTCCTGTGCAGATCGAAAGGGTGCCTAGCGTGAGCTGTACCTCTGACAACAATGCGGGCCGGCTCAATTACACTGACTCAGGCCCTTGGTGGACACTCATGAGATGAGTCTCACAGGCTGAATAGCAGAGTGGACACTCGGGGTCTGATCAAAACATAAAAGTGCAGACCCTCTAACTCCGTGTGTAATTGCTCTCCGACTTTGAGAGAACAGAGTCTGAGTAGTCAGACACAGCTGTCAGCACTCTAGGAGGAAGGAGCAAAGTAGTTTACCTCCACAAGTCAGCAGCACCCCACCGTACAGGTGTGACAGTGTGTCCTTACTCTGAACATTAATCGTAAGTATTCATCGTCAACCCATTAGAGGTCTGCTACTCATATCAATGGCCTTGAAAAAGCTCCTTCCCTCTCTCTCTCTCCCTACACACACACACACACACACACANTTACTCTGAACATTAATCGTAAGTATTCATCGTCAACCCATTAGAGGTCTGCTACTCATATCAATGGCCTTGAAAAAGCTCCTTCCCTCTCTCTCTCCCTATACACACACACACACACACACACACACACAGACAGAGAGAGAGAGAGAGAGAGAGAGAGAGAGAGAGAGAGAGATCACAATTGGTAGTTGAAAACTGCTGACTCTTGAGTATAAACTCTTCAATCAAGTTATAAGATTATAAGAAAAAATATTTCTGCAGAAAGAAAACTGAACCTTCAGTCTTCAGATATTACATCACTTGTGTGTGTGTGTGTGTTTTAAGACAAAGAAAGCCAAGTACAAACCAAGCTATTTTCATCTTTAATATTTTCCCAGCCTACTGAAGAGCCCAGAATCAGAATGGAAAAGAATGCTGGGAAAATGTAGCGTTCGCATATGGTTCATCAGCTGCCATGCAGTTTGTGCTCCAAGATATACAACTCAAGATCTCCTTTAAAGTAGCTACCCAAACGCAGACAGATTTCATGGGGGTGTCACCCAGCCACGATGTGAGAAGCCCTTGTCTCTGCAGAGATGGCAAGGTTAGCCTTCCCCAAGCAAACAGTTGCAGCCTTCAAAGGCACCCGCTTTTTCACAGCGAGTTTCAGCGCTGGATAAGATCAATGGCATATGGGCACTGGATTCCAATCGTTTTCAAACAGGAGGGCTGCCCTTTGTGCAAGAAGATTGTAGCTCGGCAACAGCTGATCTTTAGTGCAGAAGCGACAATACTGCCAGTTGAAAAAAAATGCACCTTCCTTAAAACAAATCATACTTTTTTGTTCCCAGGAAGCTTTGATACTATTTCGAGCAACAAAGACACATTCTGACATCCTCAAGAATGGTTTAAGGCAGATCAAGAGTAAACAAGATAACAGCAGCAGCCTGAGAAACAGCCAAGGTGAGCAGGAGTCAGGGCAGGGAGGCTGGAGTGGAAATGGGTATCTGTGATCTAAGAAATTGAGTCTTCACTGATGAATGGAGGTGGGAGGGGGAAAGAGGACAGCGATCTTTTTTTTTTCAGTTAAAAGAAAGAAGTGTGCGGTGCCGGTTTTGTTTCACGAGTGCGTGTTGAATAAACAGCAGGCAAAAATCTAGTTTCGTGACTTAAGACTGCTCAGTGAGAGTAACCTAAGTTTGTATGTGGCTACAATCGCGAGATCTAACCAAATTGAGGACTCATACCAAATATTTTGTGACAATTCTTTCAACGTTTCAAGAGTCTTCCGATACCAGCAAGAAGCCTATTATTAGTCAGGGAGTCCTACTATTGATTTCAAATGACCATTTTGTATGATGGGCACCGGTTCTGTTCTGCCCTCTTTTAAAGAAACCACTAAAGATCCAGAGTGCTTTCGTCACCCGTTTCCTAGAACTGAGGGCCTAAAAACGGTGTCAGGGATGGAAGTCAGAGAACAAGCAGAAGCCCCAAAGGTCCGGGCAAATTCTTCTGCAGCGCGGCCCCGTCTCCCGCGTGCGTGCAGGAGTGGAAGAGCTGGAAGTGTGTGCGCTCCTCCTCCCTCCGGGCCGCGCTGGGGACCATCGTTCCAGGATGTCAAGTGGGTGGCGGCTAGCCTCGGAGGAGAAGCCCTGCCTGGAAGCGCCGAGTGCTACTCCGATGGAGACGGCCGAGCCCCCTCACAGCGGTTCCTCGCGGCCAGCCACCGCTCACCTTTGTTCGCCGGCCCTCTCTGTGAGGAGGAAGCCGGGGAAGGAGGAGCGCGGGCGGCGACCCAGCTCTCCGCGGCCCCTTCGCGGCGCCCCGGAGGAAATTCACGGGCGAGTCGGACCCTCTCTAGCTCCCCAGAGGCCAGCCCGGTCGAGGGATCGGGGACCCCACGGTGAACACAAAGGTTGGGAGGTGTGAGCCCGAGCGCGGGGGCGTGCGCCACGGAGCTGGCGAGTGTGCTGGCGTGTGCGTGTGTGCAGGAGAGCAGGCGCTCCGGCCCTTCTTACCTCTCGAAGATGAGCCGCACCATGAAGATGCAGAAGGCCACGGGGAAGGCGAGGTAAAGGTCCTCCGCCTGTGGGAAGGTGGCTTCATCCGTGTTCTTCAGGTCTGCCCAGGTGACATTGTGCGGAAGCCAAAACCGCTCGTTCCAAAACCAGGCTAAGATCCCTGCCATCTTGCTTTGTCCACTCCCGTGTCGCGGCTCCCGCGCTCCTCCGAGCTCTCCGCAGCGCAGGGTGCCGGGGATGCGCGCTGGGCTGGCCCAGAGCCTGCCTGTGCTGCCGCTGCCGCTCCCGCCTGCCGCCGCCTCCTCCGTGGCCGCTGCGCTCCCAGGCTCAGGGCTGGCTCTGCTCCTCTCCTCCCTCTGGCCGCGCTGGGAAAAGGGCCGCCTCGCCTGTCACGTGGCAGCCTGGCCGCACGCCCTGATTGGCTGGTGCCCGCGTCAAACAGCGAGGCACACGCGGCCGGCTCGCCCACGCCCTGAGGGCTGCGGGCCACGCTCTGGCTCTGCACCCGCACCCGGTGCGCGGCCGGCACCTCTGTCCCGACCCGGAGTTGACTCGCACACGGTCAGAACGCCCGCTCCTGCCCTGTTGGAGTTTGCGCTCTCGTCCTCTTGCCTTGCGCAGAGAGGCAGGCGAAGAGGGGGCTGGCATGGGCCGAGCTTCCAGAGAGCCCTGCACTGAGAAAGAACCGTTGCTGAAGAAGAAGGGGGCGCAAAGGCAAAGGAGGAAGGAGTGGGAGGGGAAAGGATCATCCTCCCTGGTGAGAAAAGAAAATCAGGAACTGGGGCAGGAGAGTTTGGTAAGAGACTTCTGTCTCCAACCCAAGCCTGCCGCCTTCCTTGACCTTCCTGTCACGTTGTACACTGTTGCTTCTCATTGAACCGGCTCTCCAGGGCATAAGGCCCCTTATTTTGATGTATGAAATAGCCGGAGAAGTTAGAAATTTGTGATTAATTAATTGCTTAATGATGAGGATGATGGTGGTGACGAGAACAGCTGGTAACAGCTGCATTCTGTGAAACTACTCCACTAACCTCTGCAAACACTGCGGGAACCACGTTTTGACTTGGTAGGTAATCCTACTACATCAGGAGGAGGTATTTATTCCTTCTCTCCCTCCCTTTAAACGGAACCCTCAAGGCCTATACTGTCGCCTCCAGATTCTCACCTCCTATTCTTTGTTGAGCTTCCATTTATGCCTCCTCCACCCTTCGAAATGACCCAAGGTGTGATTGCAAAGGTCAGTTCTTGCCTCCGATCAGGCTGCTTGACGACACGCCTCAAAAGATGAACACGCATCGCTCACACTCCCAGAGATAAAGTCCAAAGCCGCGGTGCTAGGATGTGGCAAAAGCACACTTCCTGAACTCTTCCTGACAGGTGGTTGTCTTCTCAGAAGAATATGTACCCTCCTATCTATCATTTTACTAGGGCATGAACCCTCTTCCCAAGCCTTCGCCCTCATAAGCTAGTTACATCCCACGGGCTCTGACTCCAATTGCCAATACATTGACTTTTGGGAGAACACAAACATTCGATTCGTTTTAGTTATCTTTGGATGGCCACCAGTACTAATCTCTCCTCAGAATCTTTCCTCCCTGTGGGCACTAATCTCTCCTCAGAATCTTTCCTCCCTGTGGGCACTAATCTCTCCTCAGAATCTTTCCTCCCTGTGGGCATGGCTCAAGCCAAAAGGACGGGGTCACTTTCCCCCCTTCTCTCTTGGTTGCACACCTTCTTTCTAACATCACAAACTCTGCCCAAGCCATTTTCAAACTGTAATCTTACTTTGTCCGCCACCTGTTTGGCTGCTATCTGACATAAACGACCAGCATTTCACATAACCGCCTAACACCCAGTTCTGTCCATGTTTCTCTGCTGTCCACTCTCCGCCACAGTCATAAAGTTGAAATTTTGGTCACATAATTCCAGTACTTAAACCTGCTTCATCTCTGTTCTTCCACCCAAGTAGAAGTCAACGTCATTATAATTTCTTAGGACATTTGATTCCTTATTATTGCTCTGATCTCGTGTGTTCTGTGTGTGGCTATCATGGCTCCCAGCTCTTCATGGACCACACCACCCAATGCCTCCACAGGCTTTGTATGTTGTATGCATCTCCTCGGTCCCTGGAAAATCTCTCCCAAAGTAGCTGTCTTCTTTTTCCTGTGTTTTGTTTTACAAAAGCTTCTCTTTTACAATTCAAGTAAATGTAAAACCCTAAACCCCAAAGCCACCATCACCATCAAT
Organism: Alexandromys fortis; assembly: GCF_014885135.2. Classification (NCBI taxonomy): domain Eukaryota; kingdom Metazoa; phylum Chordata; class Mammalia; order Rodentia; family Cricetidae; genus Alexandromys; species Alexandromys fortis. The sequence goes on from NW_026067899.1 coordinate 4,146,194, forward strand.
ACAACATATAGCATCATTGGCACCTTGTCTCTAAAGTGTAAGCTTCAAAAAGTTTAAGATATACATCTATCAGTCAGGTACATGACTTTAAACCTGGCACTCCGGAGGCAGAGGTAGGTGGATCTCTGAGTTTAAGGCCAGCCTGGTCTATAGATCGATGAGTTTCAGGACAGATGGGGCTATACAGAGAAACACTGTCCCTAAAAAAAGCAAATACCTATATCTATATAAGTATAGGTAGATAGGTAGATAGACAGACAGACAGACAGATATAGTCTGTTTTATCAAATGTAGTTTCAAATTGCCTACTACATAGTAGTACATAGAGAACCCATTAAACTATTGACTTAATGAGTCAGCGTTATTCTAATAATCTCCCTCCCCAGAAAGAAGACATCTTTAGGTGAAGGTAATATTTGAGTAATTAAGTTCGATGTTCATTGATCCTTGTTAAATTCATGGGGAGCACAAAGCGGGCATAAAGAAGGGATTGTTCATTTCCGGGTAGAAGAAGGGAGATGTCACTGAAGTGCGTCTTCTTTGGAGGGAAGTCACCATCCGCATTCCAGAACCTGTGTAAGCAGCTGCGTTAACCCGCCCCTTTGTGTCTCCTTTCTCTGCCTCACTCATCTGCCTGTGCCCTGCTTCCCACCCCTCTCAAGCTGCCTTTTCACAAGACAAACTAGTGAGAGAATGAAAGCGTCTCACTCACCCATCACCTTTGAGAATAGGGAGGGATTTGGAGAGTATTGTAGAGCATTGATTCTGTCAGGCGGTTCCAGAAGGAGGATTTAGTGCTTGTCAGGATCTTGGATGGGTTGGTTAGTTTCTACAAGCGTGCACACATCCGCCTGTGTGGGCTGCATAGTGATGGCAGCTGCCTTACCTCTAGCCACTATTCTGAAGCTGGCATGAGATTACATATGGGAAAGAGCCTCTGTCAACTCTTCACCACATACCCATATACAGGGAGGCAAACACCTCTTTTGCTTGTCTAACCTCTCTCCCTAAAGCAATGGCGCCACCATACCACCCATCCCTCAAAACACAATAGAGTGAGCCATCATTTCTTATCTGATCATATTTTGGTTAATTCGGAGATGGGCTCATGGTAGCAGTGAAGGTCCTTCTTTAGATAGTGGAGGATTGATCAGCAGCCTGTATTGTAAACACTTGGATTCAAACTCAGAGACTATTGTCCACTGTACTTCTTTGTAGAGCTGGAAAAAAGTGATAGCTAGTTTGCTACAGAGAACAAAGTCAGACTCGGAGAATTCAGTAAGAATCTAAGACACAGAGAGTTCTGTCAGCATCAGCTTCAGGTGCCACACAGCACAACGGTACTGATTGTCTTCTCATCTTTAAATTCCAAGAATAAGTTTAACTTTATAGAAAGTTTTCCCTATCTGTATTCTTGAAGTTTTAATCCAGGAGCCCCATTATCCAAGCCAATACTGTGAGAGCACAAGTCAGACTCTTAGACTCAAGGGAAAGTTAGTGATAGGAGAGGAAGCACCTTTATACCTGTCCAATAGGGACTCCTAACTGTTGCCCCAGGAAACCACAATGCAATGGATACCTCACACAAATAAATGGCTCAACGAAAAAAATGAATCATCAGTTGGTAAACAGAAGAAGCAAGAGACAAGAAAAGGTAGAAAAGTAACTTTTGTTGAGGGGCAGGAGTATAAACTGCCTGAATTCCAGCTGGTAAACAGCTCTGTTTATATATGGGGGGAGGGATATGAGAATATACCTGATTTCCAGGCAACTGGAAACTAGCAGCCAAACTAAGCCAGCTTTCTCGTCCTCGGGTGCACAACCTCATCTTAGCTCTTCTATGTGCATTCAAGTTCACATATCAGGACTCTCTACTTCTCGGGAGCAGGAGACCAGCCCAAAGTTTCCACGATTGTCCACTGTGAATTTGCACCTGACATTGTAGTGCTCATTCTACAGAAAGAACACACAGATCTACTTGGGTAGCAAGATGTACTGAAAAGCCAGGCAGCAATACACACCGGTGCCTCTCAAGGAGCAATGGAAGTTAGAGGATAATGCCCACCTAGCGCTGATAACAGGGACTCAGAGGCAGAAGGAGACTCCAATCAGGAGGTAGAAATGTAATTAGATTACGAGGAATGGGTAAGATTTCTAAAGAGCATGAGCAGTGGGAAGAGGTGGGACCAATCTGATAAGAAGAATAAATAAAACATTGCTGATACATCAGATAACAGATAGCCTTTAATATGGAACAAAGGGATTCACTTATGAAATTTAATGAGGCTGTGTTTTATCTATGACTAGAGCATCGGAGCTGTTTTATAGTACCATTCCTTGTATATAATACCCTCTTAGATTATACGCACCTGCGTATATATAATCAGTGCTTGAGACAGAGGCGGTGCTGAAACTAAGCGTTCAGTTTAAACACCTCATCGATTCTAAATATTTGTTTTTTAATTTTGTGTATGTGGGGGTATGTGCAAGTGAGCTCTAGTTAACATGTTTTGTGGTACCTAATAGGAGAAATGAGAAGTAGACTCCAGACCTCTGTAACAGCAACAAGTATTCTTAACTACTGAGCCAAAAAAGGAACTGGTAATAATAGGAAATATTACAAAATTTTATTTCTGTAGTTTTCTTGTGAACTCAATGCCCTCTTGCTGTGGTTGGCAAAGTCGCCGTATGTCTACACTAGTTTTGGCTTGTTGCTGTTGTTGTTGATGTTTGTTTATTTGTTTGCCCGGGTGCCCACCTATGGGGATTTCACTTATACTATATAATGTGCCCTTGTATGTGATTTCAGCAAGAGGTAGACAGGATCTCTCTCGACAGTATGCAGATCAGCAATAACCATGCAAGACACTCAGTATCTTCTCCCAATTTAAAAAAAAAAAAGAAATGAGTATTATTTAACCAACAGCATTAGATTGACGATAAGCTAAGGTGTCAACCCTGAACAGGAATATCTAAAACACAGAACAAATTCCAGAGCCTGCATTCTTGCCCGTCTTTAATCTTTGTTTTTGTTTGTTTTTCAATATTTATTCATTTTAATTTGAGAATTTCATGCAATGCATTCTGATCACATTCATTCCCAGATCCTCCCCCACCTTCCTACCTATCAACCCAACCCCCTCCTCAAAAAACAAAGCTTGGGGCTAGATCAGAAGTTAAGAGCTCTGCTGCTCTTGCAGAGAGAGTTCAGGTTCTGTTCCCAGCAACTACATGTTGGTTCAAAGCTCTCTGTAACTCCAGTTACAGACAATCTGATATAGTCTTCTGACCTCTGTGACCACAAAGCACACATACATGGTGCTCAGACATACATACATAACAAGGAAAATTTCATAAAATAGGATGAATAAATCTAATAAAAACATTAAATAAAATAAAACACCAAACCCATGAAGTTATGTTTGTGCTGACCAGCTACGGCTTGGTGTGTGCAATCTGACCTTGAATGTGGTTGATATACCAAGTATTACTTCATTGAAGAAAATTAAGTTTTCCTTTAAACAGCAATCAAATGCCAATAACTACTTAGTTGGGAGTGTAGTTTCATGCCCATCTCCCGAGTCTGTGTGCTAGATTTTGTCTGGCCTGAATTTCTTCTGTTCTCATGCATGCTGTCACAATATCTCTGAGCTCATATGAGCATCTTCCCTGGTGTGTCTGAAAAGCAATGTTTGCTTGAAGCCACTCACCAACTCTGGCTCTTACAATTGTTCGGTCTCCCTCTTCTGCTTAGAGCCCTGAGCCCCGAGGGAAGGAAGTATGATACAGACATTCCATTTAGGACCGAGCGTTCCAAAGACTTTACTCTATGGATATCTAGCAGTCGTATAGGTTATTAATTACTTACCATCTACTGCAAAAAGAAGCTTTTCATTTGGGCCATTTTATTTCTTTGTCCACTTAGCAGAATAATAATGCTAGGTTTGACCTATTTAGCTTCAGACTGTTTGCCTCACTGATAGTGTCATACATGAGTCCTATATTATGGAGCTCACCAGAAATTCATTTTTTAAAAGTGTTTGATGACTCCCATAGCATTTGTGCCACGCTTGCACCAGAAAATGCTATTTGTCCATCAACTGGGACACGGCTAATGAGAATGTGGCGTGTTTACACGATAAAATGTCATTCATTCAACCAATTCAATTAAATTGGGAATTTGTAAATAAATATCTGGGACAGAAACAGTCATCCTGATTAAGTAGCCCAGACCCAGAAAAAACAAACGTTGCCTGTTTTCTCTTATATGTGGATGTTAACTTTTTACCTTTAGATATGTATGTTTCATTCAAAATACCTATAGAAACGAGGTAGCTTACAAGTAACTGTGAATGAATAGGAGAAAGGCAAATAGAATATAGCATTATCAAGGAGAGAGGGGGAAATTAGGATAGGAAGATTAAGTGGGATGGGGTATGTGAGGGCAGAGTAGAGGAGGGACCAGAGCAAGGGATAACTAATAATAACGGCCTTTTCAAAAAGCCATATGGAAGCCTATTATTTTGAAATACCAAGTGTTACTTCATTGGTATAAATATATAAAAGGAATTTATATAGGGTACCTTATAATGGGGGGGGACAGTACTCCAACTATCTTATCTGTACATATATATATATATATATATATATATATATTATTTAGAAGGTGAGCTATCTGATTTATTTGCCCAGTTCTACTTCTCACTATTCAAACCAAAGAGAAAAAGAAAACTCAAAATTCCTTCTGGATAATGTGTGGGAGGAGTAAATGGACTAAATGATCCTTTAAATTATTGACTTTATATAGAAGCAGAGTAAGTATTTCCTGGCTGAAAAAAGTCAAATTTGCCAATACAGTCATCAACCAGATTTAACAATTCTAACAATAAGAAGCTCATTCCCGGCAAAGTGATCATTTAGTTTTGACATGCTATGACTACTAGAAAATATTTAATGAGTACATGCTCATGAGAAGCCCAGAAAATTCTTCTTAGTTTCCACATATGTAAGAGGGGATACTGTATTTATATTGTCTAAGTAGGCTTAAACCTCAAAGATTCCACTCTAGTCACATCATCTTAAAAGAATACAGTGTTTTTGAGTAATGACTCCCATATTATGGTAATGGGAATATCTGAGTGGCATCCCATGCCACCCAGTGGGTATTTGCATCTATGATGACTATAACAAAGAACTTTGCTTTAAGAAGTAATTATGAGGAATTAAGTAGCCTTTCAAATTAAATATAGAAAGAGTAGCCCAAAATTATCTGAAAAAAAAAATTAACAGCTGGGCATCGTACAAATCACCAGTGTAAAGATAAGAGAAGAGCCGAGTGGCCACACTAAGGTGGAAATTGCTTCATTATCTTCAATTGTATTCACTAGCTAAATTACTTCATACTAAATGGTAGCTTTAGAGTGTTCAGAATTGACATTCATTCCATAGCAAAGCTAGAAGTTGCTGTGACCCATAGACCTGAGGAGAATTACAGCCACAACTATCAAATCCGTAGATGCCAAGAGAGCATCATGTTCTGAGAAACAGCAGGAATTGCCAACTCAGATGACTTCAGGGCCCACGCAGGGAACAAAGTGACTGGCACTGAAAATTGAGCTGAGTCGAAGGTCTTACGGGCATTCACAATCTTTTTCTCTGCATCTTTTATTTCTTCACTGATGACATGATGACTGTAGGCAGGCAAGTCAATCATATCTGTTGACCAGGGTTACTTCCTTGTCTTTACACTTAAAAGACTTTATTTATGTGGAAGGTCATATTTTAAAAGCAATACTTTTATTTGGGAAGCAAGGAATCCATTTGGAAAATAACAGTCAATTTAGTAATGAATACAGAGATCTCAAGAAGTCATTTAGTGTATGTGAAGATCATCACCAAATTTGGGGGAGGGTGTAGCTGAGTTTATCAACAATGGTCTATATTTCCTTGGAAAACTTTTTTACTGAAGACTCAATCTTTTGAAACTTCAAAGTTTTACTTGTTCAATAGGAATAACACTACATTCCACCTGAAATAAAAGCAGGATTTCATTGAGAGTGTGTAGCATTCAATGTAAACATGGAGGCATGTGTTATCATTACTGTTATCAATCTCATAGTTAATCAAAGAGCTCCTTCTTCTAGGGAAGGAAGACTCAGACATGTAGAAAGTCGCCCTCATGACAGAATGGGCCTTGACTGCTGAGATGGCCAGAAGAATTGGCTTTTATTTTTCACAGAAAATGGCAAAGTGAGGAAGGGACAGAGGAGCGGAGGAGACTCTAGGAGCCTCTAGTTCCTGCTTGTGCTTCCCCGTGACATTTCACCTTAGAGCTGCCATCGCATCTGAGACACCAGTGATGCTTTTACAGAAGCACGTGAAAGGGCTGGTGGTTTATAGAAATAACTCGGGAAGATAGAAGCAGAAAAAAATTGGAGAAGTCGTGGTTTTAAAATTCTGTATTTTAAGCTCAGGAGCCCCAGGAAAAGGTGCAGTCAGTGCAGGCAACTAGGCGCTTGAGAAGTAGTTAAAGAACCATGGATAAAAACATGGTTGAAAGACCTGACGCATGGATTGCAATCTAGAAGGACATCAAGGAGGTACGATTTGTGTAGATCCAGAGACGTGAACCAAGGACAACTGGCTAATATCTCTGGAAGTCTGTTTTGTCTTCGTAGTAGAAAACTTTGTAGCTGGCCCGTTCTTATCCATAGCCGTGCCGTTCTACCACTGTGTGCTTCCTACAGTGAGAAACAGGAGAAGATTCTAATGTGAAAAGTAATGAAGGTCTTGAGAGAGGTGAACCATCACGAGCACCTGTTCTTGCAGAGGACAGGGTTCTAGCAGAGAATGTAGGTTAATAGTTGAAACAAACCAAATGCCTAAATTCAAACTAAGAGCCAAAGTTCATTGGTTACATCACTATCATGAATAACTTCTGTGTCCCAGTGTCCAGTTAGAGAGATACAAAGAAAACACTTACTTAAAAGGATAGTTGTGTCTTTGTAATAACATCATGGATATAAGGCGTGTGGTATAGCTCACCTGGTAAAGAGCATTCAATAAAAATTACAGTGTTTGAATGTCAGGTGATAAACTAATTCCTGAAGAACTCTTTTTCACTAACTTTCTCCTTGCTTTTAGGGTAGAGGGCAAGGGAATAAAACCAAAAATGGAGGAAAACTATATCGTAAGCTTCTCCAAGAACGAGTTGATCTCATTGAATTGAATGACCAAGACGCTGTAATACTGTCTGCTGCCCTGCCTGCATGTGACAGTCTAAAACTGCTGAATTTTGTGTGACGGATGTTTTTATTTGTCTCCAGACTTCATGATGGCTAAAGTCACTCAAATTTTGCAGTGCAATGAGAATATAGAGTGATGGGATTTAGAAATCCGTAAGATTTTTTCAGAAATCTGTTTAGACGTAGAAGACTCAGGCATTGTGAATTCACCAGCTATATATTTTGTTAGCAGACTGTCCCATGATGTGAAATTAATAATGAATCCAGAAGACCTGGATTTTCTTGAATATTTAGAAGTGTTTGCTTAAGAGACTTCTTCAGTGTCCATTTGTAATGTGAAACAGAGGTCAGATCTAAGTTTGAGAAAACGTTTAGAAGCTTTGATATGGCAAATTGCCGGAAGAATATTCTTCCCGTTCAGAAATAAAACCACAAAATACTAGTTAAAGGTGCTTAACAGCCTTCAGATTTAGTTATTTGCTACCCATCATAGAAGTGCTGAAATTCCACTTCATCACAGAATAGCAATTGCCGCTCTACACTCAGTGTCTTGGAAGGATTTCTGATACTCACTGGCTGCAGAATGGTAGCCAAAGAAGGAAAAACTTCAGGTGTCATGATGAGACAAATTTTTCAATTGTCCACAAAATCAGCTTCCATGATATCATCATACCTCAAATAAAAGGACTGTCAAGAGATATGGTGCTGGAGAGATGATTCAGTAGTTAAGAAGAGGTACTGTTCTCAAAGAGGACCTGGGTTCAAACCCAGCATCCATATTAGATGTCCCTTTCCACGAGATCAGATGCCTTCTCTCAGCCTCCACAGAAATCTGCACATAGTGCACATAAGTTCATTCAGGCACATGCAAGCACACACACACACACACACACACACACACACACAACTGAAATAATAGTTGATTTTTAAAAAGTCTTTGTAGACACTACAGTTTTGAACTAGAGTTTTCACAGAGGCCCGTGTGGTGACTTGATTTTCAGTTTGACACTATTAGGGAGGCAGTAGAACCTTTAAGAGGTGGGGAGACCTTTGGATCATTGGGGAGTGTTCCCTTGAATGGGACAGTGACATGCACATATGCATACACGTGCACACACACACACACACACACACACAGCCCTTATCTCTTCTTTCTTCCACTTCTTGGCCATGAGGAAAGCAGTTTCATTCCAACACACTCTCTGTCCCAAGGCAGGGGACAACTCATCTCATGAACTAAAAACAAAAACAGAACCCATTTCTCTTCATTAAGTGAAGTTCTCAGATATTTGTTATAGTAATGGAAACATAGCTAACTTAATTGTAATTTTAGGATATAGGAAATGGGCTAGACACACATCTCAGTGGAACAGGGCTTGATCTGGCAGCCGTGGGGATCTGGGTTTGATCTCCCAAGTCTACAAAACAAAAAAAAACAAAGGCAAAGGAAGGGAAAGGTCTGTGATTTAACAATAGGCTATTCTAACTATGCTCTAACTACCAGGAGTGACCAAACAGCCGTGGTACCTTCCCCACCAGTTAGAAGAGAAACAAGAGCTGATGTCTCCAGGAGGTACCAGTTGAACAGAGTAATAATAATTTTTTATAGGGCTGTTTATCATCAATAACCAGTATTATCTGGGTAACTCTTATTTTCTCTTGAGTTTTTCTTTAGCCAGGTAACTTCCCATAGATACAGGACCCAACTAAAAGCTTACAGTCAAACACCACTTCCTCTGGGCCCAACTCTGACCCTGTAATCTAAATGCACTACATACTTACCATATCAAATCACCCCATTTTATTAACTTTGTATCTCTTATGGCCATCTGGAGTCTCCCTGGGCTTGCTTATCCACTTACTTGTAACCTTGACCTACCAGGAACATGGCAGGGCAGAGCCCAGGTGTCTTGGTCACTGTTCTACCTCATGGCTTGGGCAATAGTTGGCACGCAGTAAGCTGTTCTGTAAATCATTGTTGAAAGAATGAAATACAGATTGTTCTAATGTCGAATTTACCTCTCTCTAACAATCTTTAAGACAAAACAGCGGTGACATTTTTTTTTTCTGCAAATAGAGCTAGAGACATAGCTATTTATCAAGTGCGGGCAATGCCGGGTCCAGGTATTTAATCAGAGTCACCAAGTGAATCTGAAACCATATGCACACACGGAAGCCTGCCCTCTGAGAAGAGCCATCTCAGATATGTTTGCACAGGATCAGTCAGAGTGGAATCTGAAGGGCGCACTCGACAGGAAACCGCTGAAGCATCCACGCAGGGTCACCCACTCTCCTGTCTCTGGGTCCACAGCTCCAGGCTTGATGCTACCTCTCCACGGAACCTGCAGAGTCTCATACTCGATTTATTCACCAGGTGCTAGAAAACCACCCTTTCAATAGTCTAGCAGCTGGAAAATGCTGTGGGTGTTATTCAACCTGTGTGGACCATGGGCCACGGGTGCTCCAGAAATGGTGTTCCAGAATAGCAATGTGGCCCAACACAAAATTGTGAATTTACTTAAAACATGGGATTTTTTTTGTGATTCTTTTTTTTTTTTTTTATGACTTGAGTGTGCTGTTCTAAAGTATGAACTTTGCAGATGACAGAGTTCTGTTGCGGTTTCCAAAGGTTAGTCCTGCCTGTGGGCGTGTGCTTTAGGAAGAACTCAGGCAGTGCTGACTACATTTTAACATACATGCTTGTCTGCTATAGCTTCCAAACCTACACACGTCCTCTTCCATGTCTAGAGCTGAGGAGTTCCCCTGATGTTTTCCCATGCTGAGGTCAAGGGAAGATCTACTCCAATGTAGAGAGCAGCATAGAGCCACACCTGATGGAGATGGATAATCAACTCCTATGGCTAAAGTCTGACTTATGCCTGATCACGCAATGATCATCAGCTGCTTGCGTGGGCCTATGGGCAATGCCCACCTGGCAATCAGGGATTGGCAGCCCATGCCTATTTAAGGGCTGGGAGAGGTTTGCCCGGAGAGAGGAGAGAGAGGGTAAAGAGAGACAGAGAGAGGTCAAGGAGAGAGGAGAGAGAGGGGAAGAAAATGAGAGAAGTGTAAAAAGTCCTGGAATAAACTGCAGTGAGAAGAGCTCCGGTAGTCGCGTCATCCTTGCAGGTCGAGGGTGAACGTGACACTCCAATTCTTTGAGGCTTCCAGTATGGCAAAATTGCTAACGACAAAGAAATTGCAAACTGGCCATGTCAAAACCTGTTCAAAGTAGCCTGACTGACATAGATAGATATAACACCATATAAACAGTAACATCATACTAGAAGGTCTAGCTAGAAAGCTTGAAGCATATTTACAGAGGCTGCCACAGTGTAGAACATACATAAGCTGAAGGCTAATGTGGAAAGTTTTCTCCTTCTATAGATATATATGGCCCTCTAGGATAGGTCACATTTTGACCTATATTCAAAGGACCCAAAGTCTGAATTTCCAGTATGTGGTAAACTTAGGGAACCTTGGCCCCATACCCTAGACTCCTACCTTGTTCTGGAACTCCTGTGTTCTGAGCTACAAAAGCCAAATCTGAAATCTATACTCCTTTTAGTTTTGCTTGGACCACAGAGTAGCTTGGTGAGTGATTTGCTTAAGAACACATATGTGCAATATGTCCTTGGCTAACTTTCACTTCCTTAAACATAGAAACATAGTAAACTATGCCTCTTGCACCGTTGTAATGGACTTTCTAGCTGCTTTGCAGGGCTACTCAATCAATACTTGAGGAAAGCCATGGCTGTTCTAGAAGGAATTTGTTTATAAAATAGACGTTTTGATAGGAGAAATTCTCTTGGGGACAAAAATTCTGCTTTGTCCTCTTGCAAGATCTGCGTTCCCTTTCTCCCTGTAAAACAACAGATAGCATCTGTGTGGGCTTTCCAAGGCTGGTCAAGATAAAGAGATTTCATCAATGCCAGTCAAGAAGACCATGTCTATTCAGTCACAAAAAAAATGAGCAACAAATACTTTGGAAAACTTCATGTCCTCAGTAGTGGAAACTCCTGTCGATGTTGGAAGATTAACAATTTAAAAAGGAGGGGAACAGAATGTGATTTTGGGGTACAACAAATCCCAGTATGCTTTAGGCCCCTGTTCAACCCCAAACACTGCAGTAACAAGCAACAGATGACTACTTTTTACAAAATGATGAACCAATGTTATAAGTGCTTGGTGGAAGGGAAAAGGGTTGTAACCATAAAGTGTCCTTGTGAGCATTGTGTCCCAGTTTACCTTGAAATCAGAGGTGGGCTCATTCTCTTTCCACATACAGTTTTCACCCTTAGGAACTTTGCCCTCCCTAGAAATGACTGCCAAGGGTCATTTGACCTCTGGCTTAGAATTTAGGCATAAATTTTAACCTCTCCTTTCTTCCCTTCTCTGTCCTAATCTCTTCTCCTTTAGCTGCCCCTCTTCTTTTTTCTTTTCTTCTTCTTTCTTTCTTCTACTACACTATAGGAAAATAAGCATTAAACCACCCAAAAGACAAAATGAAAAAAAAATTCTAATTCAAATAACCATAACAGAACCCTGGGCATGATAGACAAAGGATCCTGTGGATTTTTGCTCAAATGTTCATGACTTTCTCTTGGGGCTGCACCAAACAACTTAGAAGAAAGAAAGGAAGATCTAGAAGGCTTTGTCAGCTGCGGTGCACATAGGAACTGCTTGGTATATAAAGAATCTCTAGTAGAACTTGGCCACACTCTATACATAAGTCTCTACCTGTCTTTTCCTTTCTACCGACAAATCCCCCATCTCCTGATTCATCTACTGAAGCTGCCTCCTAAACCATATACGACTCAGCACCCTTACAATTCATTCTTCCTCTTCCCATCCATGTATTTTAAGAAGCTTTGCTTTCTTTCATATGACTTCCTTCTATGTAGATTGCCTCTCCTCTTTTTAGTCACCACAGACCACAACTGTAACAGTACATTAATTTAAATCTCAAAACTTTCTGGGATTTTTCCTGAGTCACAGCAGGATTAGAAACAACCCCTCCCCAGTTGGTGTTACCGCAGGACAGGAAGAGCCTTCCCATTTGGTCATATTGTCTTGTCTGTTAAGTTTGACTATCTTCAAGTAGGGAGTAGTTCTTATTTAATCTCTGTCATCCAACAGCCTCACTAAGATGCATTACACAGTGAGTGGCCAATAAGGTTTAGTCTCCCCGACTTTCTTTGGAAAAAAGCAGCTAACAGTGTAGAAGGTGGTCCTAAGAACTGTAGAGGAGTTCAGGGGTGTGTTCGTCCATTTTCCATCACTGTTACAAAATATCTGAGACAACCAGCTAACAAGAAGTAAAGGTTTATTTATTTTGGCCCCTGCTTTGAGAGGTTTCAGCCCATGGTCTGTAAGTGGAAACCATTCGTTCATTTCCTGGCTGCCCAGACCCAAATAATAACAAAGAAAGTGCAGTGGGACAATGGTCTGTACCCTGTCACTTGTCTTTTAATAAAACACTGATTGGCCAGTAGCCAGGCAGGAAGTATAGGAGGGGGTGACCAGGCAGGAAGTAGAGGTGGGGCAATGAGAACAGGAGAATTCTGGGAAGAGGAAAGATGCAGTCTGCAGTTGTCATACGGATGCAGAGGTAACAAGATGAGAATGCCTCGCTGATAAAGGTACCAAGCCACATGGCTAACATAGACAAGGATAATGGGCCAATTTAAGATGTAAAAATTGGTTTATAAGACGCCTGAGCTACTAGGCCAACCAGTTTATAATTAATGTCATAGACCTCTGTGTGTTTCTTTGGGACTGAATGGCTGCAGGACCAGGCAGGACTGAAACCTCTGTCAACAAAAAACTATATCAATTAAAACACTGTTTGGCCAATAGCTTAGACATATGTTTAGCTAACTTACTTCTTAAATTAGCCCATAATTCTTGTCTGTGCTAGCCACATGGCTTGGTAACTTTTATTACTCTTTTATAACTCTTTCCAGAATTTTCCTGTTTTGGTCACCACGCCTATACTTCCTGCCTGGAATACTGGCCAATCAGCATTTCATTAAACCAGTAAAAGTGACAAATCTTTACAGCATACAAGACCATTGTCCCATAGCAATGGGCAATGGTCAGTTGGATGATGGGACAAAGCACCATGGTAAAGCAAAGTTGTTCAATTTGTGGTGGCCAGTAAGCAAAAAGAGGGGTGTGATGTTTAATCTTCATAGTCAATTTGATTAAATTTAGAATCATCATAGAAACCTTCTGAGAGTGTTTCCAGGGAGGACTAACTGATCAAAAAAGACCCACTATGAATGTAGGTGGCACCATCCTAGGGTCAAAGTCTGGGTTAAAAAAAAAAGCATTAATTAGCATTCGCCTTTCTCTGCTTTGTCACTGCAGACACCATGCAATATTCCTGCTGTCATGGCTTCCTTGCCACGGTGTGTCTTCTCAAAATGGGACCAGAACAAACCCGTAGTCCCTGAAGTTGCTCCTTGTCATGTAATTTGTCACCACAGTGGAGAAAACAACTAACAAAGCTGGTGTTGAGATGTGGAGCTGTGGCCATGATAAACCTGACTCTATGGTTTTTTGGTCTTTAGAGCTGGTGTATGAGAAGAAAATGGACACGTTTGGAGTTGTGATCTGGGTAAACCTAAAGAATGTTGTGTGCAATGATTAATGGACCATTCTGTTGGGATTTTAGAAGACCAGGATGCTGAGAAAAATGTGAACAATGGAGGCCTGACTTGTAAGTTTTCAGAGGTGAACAAGGGCTTTAATGGGGTCTGGGCTGGAGGCCATTTATGTTGTATCCTGGCAAAGAGTCAGATGCATTCTGCTTATGTCCTGAGAACTTGGGTGAGGATTAATTCAGAAACAATAGCCTGATTTGTCTGGTGGGTGAAAATCTTAAGACTGGATCATATGCACAGTGTGTCATTGTTATTGCTTATTATTCTCATGCAGGTCTACATAAAAAAAAAAAACAATAACTGAACAGAAAATATGGAGACTATGTAGTCTGTCAGGACCATAAACAACATTAAACTTGCAGGTGAGGCAGGTGCAGAGAAAGCTGTAATATTAAAGATGCTAGCCTCTCAAAGGTAAACCACAAGCTTAGAGCTGGAACAATGGCAAGACCGCACTCTCCCAATGCTCCAACTTGGAAAGATGCAGCCTCTTGAAAGGAGAGGGACTGAACTGAGAGGGTGCCAAAGGTGGTCCGTGGTCCCAAACAATTCCCTGCATGTGTGTTTACTAAGATTCAACCACACAAGCATAGAAAAGTGACTACAGCTGTGACAGAAAGGGAGCCAGGTCACACCTCAAGCTGAGAGACTCAGGAATATTTCTTCTGTGGTGCCGGTTTCACAAGTATGCAAGCTGCGGAGTGACGAGGTCACACACGTTTAGGCCAAGATTGCGGAAACCTGTAGAGACCAGGTACTGTGTGGCAGATTTGGCCCCAAGGAGCCATGACGTGACGTTGAGAAGGTGAAACCTAAGTTTCAAAGGGGGACTCCAAGATAAGGAAGATGCCAGGGTCTCTGGATATCCTCTGACCTAAGCTATAAGTGTAAGATGGAGCCTGCCTAAAGCAAAGCTCATGTGTGCTGTTGGCAACAGAGTTGGAGGAGCCGAAGTCCTCTCAAGCCCCAGATTCCATACAAAAAGTTTTAGGGCTTGGTGTTTGCGTTACTGGGTTTTGCCTTTCTTTGGCCCTGTCGTCGTTCCTTGTTACCTTCTTGTCTTCCGTTTTTAAGGGGTATTTGTTCTACATCATTGCACGTTTGAAGTATGTTGCCTGTTTTCTGATTTTATAGAGGATCACAGTTAAGAAATTGTCTCAAGTAGCAGAAGAGACTTTGGGCTTTTGAGCAGTGTTAGGGATAGTAAAGACAATTAGAGATGAACCAACTGTATTACGAGATGAAAGAGAGAGTTTAATTGGTCCGGGGTGGAATATCGTGGTGGAAAGTAATATTGTTGAATGTCAAGTTGACAAGGGTTGGAGTTGTAATGGTTCATCTTCATTCTCAACTGGACTGGATTTAGGATCACCCGCCCTCTGGGCAAGACCATAAAGAGTTTTCTAGAAAGCTTTCTGTGAGAAGAGAACGCCCATCCTGAATGCCTGTGTGTACCATCTCCGTGAGCTGGGAGTCTTAGACTGAATGAAAAGGAGAAAACAAGCAGAGGTGCAGAATTCAGATCTCTCACTCCTCCCTCTCCCTTTCCCCTCTGTCTTTGTCTCTCTGTTTTCTGAGTGTGGATTCAGTCACATGACTTGGTCACCTCGCACACTTGCCACCGTGCTTTCTCCATTACATGGACTATATCCACTCAAACTAGAAGCCAAAATAAAATGCTTCTTATTTGTTTTTGTTTTTTGTTTTTTGTTTTTTTGTTTTTTTTGTAAGTCATTTTGTCCTTGTCAGATCCAAAGGAAACTCCAAGTCCCCGAGCTCCAAAAGTTAAGCCACCTATACAGACATGGGCTCAACCTGGACTGCCGGCTGTCATAGTTAGGGTTTCTATTGCTGGAATGAAATGCCATAACCAAAAAGCAATCTGGGGAGGAGAGGGTTTGTGTGGCTTACACTTTGTTCATCGTCAAAGGAAGTCAAGACAGGAACTCAAACAAGGCAGGAAGTTAAAGGCAGGGGCTGATGCAGAGGCCATGGAGAAGGGCTGCTTAACTGGTTTGCTCCACATAGCTTGCCCAGCCTGCTTTCTTATAAAGCCCAGGACCCACCAGCTGAAGGATTGCACCATCCTCAGTGGGCTGGGTCCTTCCCAATTGATCACTAATTAAGAAAGTTCCTTACAGCTGGACCTTCAGGATGCCTTTCCTCAGTTGAGGCTCCCTCCTTTCAGATGACTCTAGCTTGTGTCAAGTTGACATAAGATTGGCCAGCATGCTGGACTCTAGAGGATTTCTGGAGGGTAGATAAAAGCTATCCGTCTCCAGGAACTTGTGAAACCGGTTTCCTTCTACCAAAAGGAGTCATTCATTTCCCTTATCTCTGGAAAAGGAGACACGTGTGGGGCCTGGATCCCTCAGGACTTGAATAACCGTGTACCTGTTATACACTTCAAAGCCCATGCTAGCATCCTGACCCTGCTCTTCTTCTCCCCTACCCTAATCCTTAGAACCCTGCTATTTTCACTGTGTTCTCTCTCTCTCTCTCTCTCTCTCTCTCTCTCTCTCTCTCTCTCTCTCTCTCTCTCCCCCCCCACTCTCTGCGCCTGCCCCTGCCTCTCTCTATTCTTTGTCTCCTACTTTTCTCTCCTCTCTCAGATAGCTCTGACTGTGCCCAGTCTGGTGGCATGTTCAATCTACTTCTTTCTCTCTCTCCTCTGGGCTCTTCCAGATGTTCCTGGCTATTCTTTCTCTCTTATCTATAGTTTAACAACCTTCCCCTTAGCCATACCATGGGGGCAGTGGCGTCGTCAATGTATGCAGTCACACTCAAGAGAAAAGTAATACAAGAGGGGAAGAAACCAGTGTCACACTAGCCTCCTCAAGGGCATGACCCAGTGGTCCTACTCCCTTCCATTAGCCTCACCTCTCAAAAGCTTTTCTGCCTCCCAGCACGTGGGTTGTTGTGAGACAGTGACTATTCATATATATCATTACAAGGAGTAAGAATGCCCGGGCAGAAAGCCCAGCTCCACCTATTAGGGGATATTGTCAGGACAACTTTACATGTTTAAACTTGAATTTCCCTCCCTGAGCAGTTTTACATGTGCGTACATAATCATGTCTACCTCACTCAGCTGTTAGAAGAACTGGATGAAACCACTTAGCATAGCGCCCAGCCTTGCTGAGACTTTAGTACACTGCTTCTCACCTCCTGGACTTTTCCTTCCCCATCTCCTTATCATGAACACCACTTGCTTCCTTACTATTCCTGTTACCATGCCAATATCCTACAGGCACAACCAGCGGTGGGGATGTGAAGTCATCTTTTACCTTTTGTCTTGCAGGCTGTCCTCTCTGGGCTAGGTAATGTTAGAAATGGGTGTGGCGTCTCAGGAAAATGACCGTATAATTGGAAGCGTTTCGGCAGAACAAAAATATTTACTTTGGCAGAAAGGTACACAGCCAGATATCAAACAGACAAGACACACCTTCTTTATGCTGAGTGGTCAGAACTTGGCCTCACACTCTGATGGGATGAGCTAACTTAAACACTGAACAGTTGACGAGCGAAGTGTGACTTCTGAGGACACGGCGATGCAGCCTGGAACACTTACTTTGATCTTTTGCCAGATGACATATTTACAGATGTCCTAACGTTGGATTATGAGCGTGTCCCTTTAAATGTGGAGCTCACAGCCTGAAGCACCAGGGCAAGCTCTCAGATCTGGGCAGAGTAAATGAGCAGGTAGTCTTGGGGTGGGGGTGGGGTGGGGGTGGGGTGGGGGGGACAAACCAAAACTGAATATAGAGGAGATGCAGAGTGTAGCTGGTGCTCAAACCTCTCTTCAACTTCCTTTGTTTCAGTTAACCCTTTTCTAGGAAAAAAAAAAAGTAGAGAACATTTCCCAATGTAGGAAGTTTTTCTGCTTGCAAATGGTTCTGAAACTAGGGCCAAATGTGGCTTTGGTCCATGGTTAGAGGAAATGGGGAAATTTTTCTTTATAGCTTAGTGCTGCGGCAAAAAGAAACTTGCCTCTCTGGGCTATTCTTTTTGTTCTGGACAAACTGACTCACTATCTATGGAGCTAGATTAGTAAATGTCTACCCACTGTGTTGATAGACACTACTGATGAAGCTTGTGTTTCATCCTAGAATTCCGAGTTTATGTTTTATGGTATGACTGTGCCCAGGCCCAAGGTTGACACTGGGTGTCTTCCTCAGCTGTTCTCCGCCTTTATTTTTTTGAGACAGAGTCTCCTGTTGAATAAGAAGCTCATGGGTTTTGCTTAGCTGGCTGGCCAGTAAGCGTCAGGAATCTGTGTGTCTCCAGGCCATTCTCCATCCAAGGATGTATTACAGGAACCACATTGCGGTGCCTGACTTTTTCTCTGAGTTCTATGGATCCAGACTCAGCTCTGCATGTTCGTTTAGCAAGCACATTTCAGACGGCATCATCTCGCCAGCCGTGGCATGGACGTTCCTGCCCTGTGGGTCTGTGTTTCTTCCTGTGCAGCTCTGCAGTTGAATTCATCAGTCAGTCGTCGCGTGACTATGTTGGGAAGGAAAACAATGCACGTTCATAACCCTTGCAGAGTTGACTTTGGAGAGCTAGGCTGAATTCTGGCTGATACAAACAGCACGTGGGTTTAATGGGGTGGGTTATTTTGCTGTGTTCTGTTGTCGTCTATCACTGGATGATAAAGGAGAAAGCTGAAGGATCAGATTTCATGGACATGGTCATTCTCAGGAAAGACAGTGTTACTCCTCGGCTAGGTGACAAGAAATGGGATTTGAGTCTTTGCTCTCACCTCTGTGCCGCTGAAGGAAAAATCCCAATCCCTTGTCATGTTCTCAGAAGCACTACCGTGGACACAGCAAACAGACATGGCAGCTGTTATAAGGAAACCAGATGACATTGTAGACAAAAGAGACTAGCTCTCTGCCTGGACTTCTGCAAGGAACATAGCCAGTTTACTCACTGAGCAATTTCTGACACACTTTTTAATTGATTAATTAATTAATTAGAAATTTTAATAGATTATTTTCCAATTTATTATTTTTCAATTTAAAGCTGGAAAGAATTGAGGTCAAAAGATAGTATAGTATAGCGAAGTCTTTCTTTTTCAAAGAATGGGTTTTGGAAATGTGATAGTTTGTGTGAAATATTTCCTTCCACATACTCTGGCATTTGAAGGCTTTTGGTAAACTCCCAGGGAGAGGCTTAGGAGGTGTGGCCTTTCTGTAGGGGTGGGTTTTGAGGACTTAGGGACTCCATTTTTGAGTCCACTCTTTTTGATTTCTGCTTATGGATCAAGATATGAGCCCTTAGTTTCCAGCACCAAGCTCCACGCCTGCCTGCTGTTTCACTTCCTGAGGCACTAGTGTGGACTTGTAGCTCACCGGAACCAGAAGTCCGAAGAAACTCATGTCCTCTCTAGAGAAGTCACCTTGGCCCCATGATTTATCACAGCAATGCAACAACCGACACAAGGAAGTCAAAAACTTCTTCAATTTTCTTTCTGCTTTATAAGACCTCAAGCAATTTATTTCTTTGTTTTAAGCCCCATTTATAAAATATAGGTGTGTAAGGGACTGGGACAATGGCTCAGTAGGTAGAGTGCACACCCATGAGGACTTCGAGAACATCAATAGAACCCACACAGAACCTGGTGTGGCTGGTGCATGCCTGTAATTTAAGTGCAGTGATCCAGGGAGAGTAGGATCCTGGGGCCTTCCCATAAGCTAGCCTACCCCAATGGTTCAACTGTAGGGCAAGTGGCAAACTATTGTCTTAAAAATAATTAGAGAGAGATAGAGGAAAACACCTGGTGTTGACTTCTGGTGTTCACACACACTACCCCGTGCATCAGAATACACACTTGTATACACATGCATATACTGCATACACAGAAATTTCAAAACATATGCAGTAACAGACTGATTTTTTTTGAAATCAGGTTGTGTCAATACAAATTCCATCTCATAAACCATTCTCATGAAGAGACATTAACATTGTTTGAGCAAGAGCTTGGGTCTCTAGTCTTTGCTGTAGGGTTTGGGCTGGATTTGGAAATTGTCTCAGCTGTAAGAATTTGCCAGCAGTGATTGCAGTTGCTTCCTGCTAAGTCAGAAGGTGATAAACACCGAACGGTACACTCACTCAGCCCTTGACTTAGGAACATAACCGCCACATTGTGAGGACTCCCACACCACATGGAGAGGCTATGTGTGTCCCACCGCCGTGGCCTCCAGCCGGTAGTGGCATTTCCTGCCTTCTAATGATCACAAGGTCCAGGCCCCGAAGCTCTGAGTGCAGCCACAAATTTGGTATGTTCTGTGCGGATCCTGAGCTACCAAAACCATAAGGTAACACTTGATAGTTGTGCTTATGAATCTTTACGTTTTTGTAATTTCTTTTGCAACAATAGACAATTAGTAACCATGGCGACACTGTGAGGATAGGAAGAAAGGACACAATGCTTCACACAGTGACAAGTTCTTCACTTCTGTTAGATATTTGAATATAACAGCATTAAAAAGCCATTAGGAAGCAAAACTTTGAGGTGGTGAAGCCTCTCAATAAACACCCTTTTGGGTTATCTTACTTAGCAGGTACTCAGGCGCAGAGAATAATCCTGAGTGAATGAGGAGCCACATTAGAAACCAAAGGGGCTTGAATTTTGTGTCTGAGTTAGCTTTCACGAGTAGGTTTTGTTTTTCCTCCTATATGATAGGTTCACCCCAAATTCTGAAGGCAAATGTGTAGGGTGAGAGACATAAGGTATTTGTTGGGGTTTCAGTCATACCTGAGAGCCTCACAACTTTTATCCTAGCATGTGGTGATAAGCCTCAATCTCTCACAGAAGCTAGCTAGCTTCAGTATGAAATACAATGCCTCCTCCAGTTGATTGCTCTCCAGGTAATCTATCACAGGCTGATCTAATATGGGTTTGGGGGAATATTTCAATTAGGTGTCAAAAGTCATAAAGCCCTTTTGTGAAGCCACACTGCCTAATGGGAGCTTGGGAGCATGCCAAGCTTGTGCTGCATCATAGGGAAAATGAAGCTCCGTTATCTTCAGTTACCAGAGGCACCCAGAATGTTAATGTGGATAGGCCCTGGAACGCTTTCTAGGGGTTTCAACAACCAAAAATCTTCAACAGAAAAAGGAAAGACCCATTTTTTTTTGTAGCCAAAAATTTCCCTTGTCACACAACAGGTTATAAAATACGGTAAGGTCAGCCATAGAATAGGGCAGCAAAAGATGAGAAACACAGTGTTTCTGTCCCTAAATGGATGTGGTGTAGAATTGGGCATTCACTCAGATTTTATTCTATTTTTTTGAAACAGGGTTTCTCTGTGGCTTTGGAGTCTGTCCTGGAACTAACTATGTAGACCAGGCTGGCCTCAAACTCACAGAGATCCACCCGCCTCTGCCTCCTGAGTGCTGGGATTAAAGGCGTGTGCCACCACCGCCTGACACAATTCCTTTTTAAGCAAGCATGTAGGAATAGACTTTAAGGTGCTATGTCAAGCACAGCGTCAAAGTACACTGGGAAATGCTGGTCCTGTTAGTGATTTTGACCCTTCATCATATCCCGTACACAATTAAAATTACACCCCACATACAAGGTGCTTTATTGTGTTCTATGTACTGTACTTATTTAAAACAAAACAAAACAAACCGACCTGCCATCCCAAGACCTTGCCCATTGCACGGTGTTCATGCAATTGTTCATGTGTTTGAACACTTGGTCCCCAGCTGGTGGCTCTGGTGGTCCCCACTGGCTAGCAGAAATGGGTTTCTGTGGACGGGCTTGGAGGATAAGACTCATTTCTCTTTCTGACCCACCAGCTCCGGAAGCTCCTGCTGGCATGCCTTCTATCCCACAGTGGAATGTTCTCCCTAAAAGTGTGAGCCATACACACGCAATGATCCTTTTCTTAAGTCGCTCATGTCGGGTGTTTTACGGCAGCATCCTGTAGGGTAGCCAGCATGCTATTTTACGTTATGTAATACACTTTTCTTAAGGTCAGAGAGTGGGACAGACTGCCTTTGCATTTTACAGCATTCCCAGAATACCATGCATACATAATGCATGTTTGAGTCAGTATGTGAATCAAAAAAGAAAGAAAGAAGAAAGAGAGAGAGAGAGAGAGAGAGAGAGAGAGAGAGAGAGAAAGAAAGAAAGAAAGAAAGAAAGAAAGAAAGAAAGAAAGAAAGAAAGACCAAGCTAATATGCTCTGCTGAGCTCCTGGAAGGGAGCTGTCTGTACCACATCAAGGCACAGGTGGTTCTCACAGGGTGAAAGGGTACCTTCACACAGCAGTCATAAACACTGTGAGTTGCTTTAAATGCTGGGAAACATCTCCAAGGTCAAAGCTATGAAACCACCAAGGGCAAGAAGGGAACAGTGATAGGAGCCTGCCACCAAGGAGGCAGGGCGGGGAGGACAGAGAAAGAGGGAGCTTTCTGGATGGGATGTTGAACCAGTGAGAGAGATGGGGAAGAGAGAACCGAGTGACAAAAAGGTACAATAATTGACACTTGAGTCCTAGAAGCATTCTCCAAAGCCTCCCAGCGTCTCACGTACTTGAATAGCACCTTGAACAAGTCTCTCGAACACAGACAGGAGGCAGATTTGGAAAACAATCTTCGTTCTCCGTAACTGCTCAGGTTGGAGCTGGTTGACTCAGCATCAAGCAGGTGAAGTTTCATCTTTAAAAAAAAAATGCTGGAGGAAGCCTAGAAACGAATATAATGGAAAAGCAGTGTATGCACAATAAAACCTATTATTTACACACTGACCATATACCAGTTGACAGTTACACATATGTGAACGAGCAGTAACTAACATTCTGAGAAGCTGCCCCCCTTCTTTCTTTTTGTCCAGGTGTTTTATTGTGTAAGTACTAACATATGAGACTATAGCTTCACAGTATATATGTTGTTTGTTTGCAAATGGGTAGTAATGTTTTACAACACGTAAAGCATTTACACTTGACTTTCAACTCTATTGTTTCATCTCAATTAAAATTTCCAGACTCTTCTGTGCCATTCCATGGATCCTTTATTACGGATACTTGAATTGATAAAAATCAGCATCTCCCAATGTCGAGTTTAAAAAGCCACGCTGTCTATACAGTTGAAAAGTGAGGCTTCCACGGACAGAGAGGTGACTCTGTGGTTAAGAGCATCTACTCCTCTTGCAGAGAATGGGGTTTTAGCCCCGTAGCCCCTGTATCCACAATTCAGGGAGATCAGATTCCCTCTTCTGGACTCAGCAGGCACCAGGCCCCCCTGGGTACATGTACATACATGTAGGCAATATACTCGTTCATGTCAAATAAAAATAAACAAGTCTTTAAAAAACTAAATCTTTGTTAAACCCATAGCTCCCCCCTTTAAGTAGGTGCCCCAAACCCCAGCTTCTGGTTCTACAGATTGAAAGGCATTTTCTTCTCAGCACAGCTGGATCTCAAGCAAAACCATCTAGTACTAAGATGGCGGTCATCCCAGGCCTCCAGTGAAATACGGTGTGCTGCAGCTTGTGTGTTTTGCCTGTGAGTGCCGTAGGTAACAGCAATGCACCGTACAGCTCAGCAGCACAGAAATAAGAACTCCGAATGTCCGCATCACAAAAAATATGAGTCCCATAATTTTGTCACACAAGAGGCACAAATCCAACTGTCACATTGTATCCCATAAACACGCAACAATTGTTATGGAAAAGCGACGAGTAATAAAAGACATAAACCTTTTCCCTGAAATGTCATCCTGATTGCTTTTGCTCAAGAGAAAATAAGAAGCAGCGCAGCAGGGCTGGTACTGTCGTTGCCTGGAGTCAGGCTTCATGCACACAAGAGATGGGAAGCTAATTTTTCAAAGACTTATTTATTCATGCATTTTATGGACTCACCTGAAGAAGGAATCTGATCCCGTTACAGGTGGTTGTGAGCCAAGGTGTGGGTTACTGGGAATTGAACTCAGGATCTCTGGAAGAGCAGTCAAGTGCTCTTAACCACTAAGCCATCTCTCCCGCCCAGAAGTTTTCCAACTAGAACTCAGTGGTTCATGAGAGAAAAGCAGACCATAATGCTACTAACTTCCTTTCTTTCATTCCACCACCCGAGATCCAGAGATCCCATTCAGGTTTGGCAGCAAGCACCCTTACCTGCTAAGGTATCTTGATGGCTCAGCTGATGGTTTTAATGCTTCTCTGAATCGATGTTTAAAGCGGGCTTGGGTCTTCAGCTGGTATCAAATACCAATGTTATGCTTAGCCAGACAGAGTCATTTTCAAAGGTGTTTATGTGTCTATCAGATAGGAAAAAATAAAAATATATTAGCTTGAAAAGATGAGGAGTTTTCCTCTAAAAGTTCAAAATGTTTTGGCTTTATGTATAAAAAGGAGTCCGTTTGTAGACTCAGGTGATTTTAACTTTCACAGTCTAGAACGGGTGGCTCTTTATGAACCACAGGTGAGGGTGGGGCTGGCAGATCCAAGAAAGTTAAGAGAGGGCTTTGGGATTACAGTTTGCTTGTAAACACAGTAAATACTCATTTTTAAAAATGTGAATTAGTTTAGACTCCCACTAGGACTCTGCTGAGATCAAGTTCAAATAGTCTTTCTTCTTCTTCTTCTTCTTCTTCTTCTTCTTCTTCTTCTTCTTCTTCTTCTTCTTCTCCTCCTTCTTCTTCTTCTTCTTCCTATTCTTCTCCTCCTCCTCCTCACCCGTCTCCTCCTCTTCCTCCTCCTCCTCCTTTTAATGTAGTATCTGTCCGTAAATGGACTGGAAAAGAGAAGGCAATCTGTAAACACACAGATTGATTCTGCCCAGGTCATGTCTTTCCCGACCTCCAGTCTCAGGGAAGCTGAGAAGGGAGCCATGCATCTTCACTTCCCACAGTGAGAGGCAGGCTCTGTCTCATTCTAGCCTGGCTTAAGGTCCCTGATCTTGATCAATCTGAAAATGAAGGACACTCGGAGGAGCCTGCCAGATCTTCCCACAGAGGTGAAACATGTGAGTTAGGGAGCTGAGCCCTCACTCTGAGGAAGTGTGGGCAAGGCAGGCTTCGGACTAGAGGGTAGATCTGATCAAGTGAGAGAAGGAATAGACATAGGCGAAGTAACATCTACCTGGGGAAAAGAGTGTAGCGCTGGGGTTCAAGTTCGGCAGGGAGGAGAGGCCAACATTAAACCAAGTCTTTCCAAATGATCTTCATTTAAACACCGAGACCCGTCTTCCTTAGTCAAGACTTGGGGGAAACATTTACCCTCTCTCTGGAGAGCAGTGGTCTCAACCTTCCTCATGCTAGACCCTGTAATACAGTCCCGCACCTTGTGGTGACCCCCAACCAAAAAATTATTCTTATTGCTACTTCGTAATTGTAATTTTGCTACTGTTAAGAATAATAATGCAAATGCCTGTGTTTTCTGATAGTCTTAGGTGATCCCTCTGAAAGGATTGTTGGATCCCCAAAAGGGTCGCGACCCAAAGGTTGAGAACAGATACTCTAGAGCTTTCTCTAAAGCCATGCCAACTAAAATATTGGCATACCGTATTTTATTAAAATCAGTGTTCTCTTCCTCTTCAATCTGGAAAACATTTTGAAATCAGGAAAGACCCAGTACAATTGTATGTCCTTGTGTCCAATACATTAACTAGCCCATATGTACATGTGGACTACATGTGCCTCGAATAAGTGTTGCTGATAGTGTCCTTGTCTCCTATGCCATTTCCTGGCCATTGCTCCCGGCACAGTGCTTGGCTCAGTCAGTAGTCGGTGAATACATGGTGAAACTTACATAATAGAAGCAGCTGAAATATTTGCAGTAACCTTTTAAAGTCTTTAGCATGCAATGCCAAAGGTATGCATTAGAGTATAATGAACTTAAATGCCCTCCCCCCTTTCACAAGGCCTCCTTTTTATGTAAATCCCAAAGTTACAGGAACATGCAAGATACACACCTGTCATTAACCTCTCAAAAATAGAAACAACAAAAACAAAACAAAACACCTCAGCATCATAGCGCAAGTCATTATCAAGAGTCCTCTAGAAACCACTTCCACAGGACGCCGTGCACAGACTTTTCCCCGAGCGCAGGAAACCTGAAGGTGGACAGAACACAAAGCCACACAGACCATACCAAGGTCCTGGCACTTCCAGGTGTGAGTCTTTGCTCTGTCGCTCAGTTTAATCGCAGGCTCCTTCGCCTCTCTAAGCCTTGGTTTCTTCGTGTAGAATATACAGATAATAAAGGTACCCACCTCGTGACGTTCTTGTGAGGATTAAAATGAGAGGTAATAAATCTTAAAACCATTAACAGGGTGTCTATTTGCCGTAGGCACTTAATAATTGTCAAGGCTTTCCCCTTCTGTACGCACTTAGAGTGCCACTGGCTTACAGCACGCTACTCCACGAGAGGACAGCCATCAGAAAATCTTATTTCAACATATTAAAAAATTATCTTGAAAGCACCATTTAATTGCTCACAGGGAAAGTCATTGTTTGGCTCCTTTAAGAGGAAAAAGACAGATCTGAGCTTTTAATAATAACATCCGAGCTTCCTGCGAGAGTATAACGACGTGGTTGCCAGGGAAATGTTTTGTTTTTCTTCTCTATACTGAGAAAGAAACAGTCATGTATTTACACATCATCTTAGATGTCTGTCATGTTTAAGGGCTTTTGTTCCAGGGGATAAAGCAAGGGTCAGGTCAGCCTCTCATTGTACAAAATAGAACAGCCAAGAAAGAGCATCTCATGCAGAGAGAAACCCCACATAGGCAGGTGGATGCCGTCGGGCTCAGCCAAAGAACAGGGAAATGCGAATGTCACAGCTAGGACCTAACTTGACCAGCGTTGTGATGGAGAGGTGGATGATAACAGGTAGAAATGGCAGTCCCTGTGCCTTAGACCAGTGTGAATGGAGTTCGCAACAGCAGCACAAGGCCAAGCCAATTGCCTGCCTGTAAAATCAGAGGCCAGGCCTTACACCCCTCTTCTATTTCCTAGCACTTGTGTGACCTCAGCCGTGTCACCTCGGTCTTCCTGTCACCTATTAAGAGAGACAAATAAAATCCCTTACCGCACTGACTTCAAGGAACTCTTGGACAGATCAAAAGACATAATAACGTGCAGTCAGTGAGATGATGGCCCAGGGAACAAAGACACTTGTCACCAAGTCTGACGGCCTGAGTTAAATCCCTGCAATCCACATGGCGGAGAGAGGAACCAGATCCTAAAACTGTCCTCAGACCTCCACATACAAGCCATAGCATGCATGTGACCCCCCCACACACAATGTCATTTGTGGGGGGAAAAAAAGAAGAATGTGAACAAATCCGGCACATGCTACAGCCAACTACAAATGTTAGCAGAGATAGTGCAAAACTTAGTGACGAGGATGTAGTTAAACACCCATCTAGTAAAGGTGTGCTTTCGTAGGGAGAGCAAATAGTTTTAATAAATTCACTATAATTTATCTGAAATGAATAATGTGTGGCCACTCTGAAATCCTGTGTTAGGCACCATCTGGTGGCAGTTATGTGTAAAACAGGACCCTTGTTGCACAACTCTAGAAACTCAGCAGGAAAACGGTTGGAACCCAAGAGGAGAGAGCTCAGACAGTTCCAGACTTAGGTGAGCTGGTGTCGGATTTGATGAACTTAGGACCGGATCTAGGGAACGGACCCAGGAGACACAGTCTATGAACTGCAGCAGCCATGACACTTCTTGGCTGTGACTAAAATCGAAGAAAATCTTGCCGTCTATTTATTTTTAACTCTTTACTAACCAGAACAGGGCTCAGCAAGTATATACAGTGCACAAAAGGGAAGGGACTGAGAAAAGGGAGGCAGAAAGGGAGGAAAGGGTCTTGAAATTCTATAATCCATCTAATCCTCTTTGTGCTTCTACTTCGTTTAACACCCTCTCCCCAGCAACACTATTGGCCTAGTCAAGTTTGTTTGTTTCAACACCAACCCTGTGCCAACTGAAGTAAGCTAATAGGGGCTAGTCCAGGAGACATTAAAAGAATAATGCGTCCCTACAGGTCCTTAGTCATGGGACAAATCAGCCTAGACCCAAGTACTAGGAGTAAGGCATAGTAGGACGATAAAGGACCGAAAGTTGGGGCAGTGTGTCGGACATTTAAGCAGTGATCTGCTCTCAAGTCTTTCCTTGTGGCCTCGGTGTCTACCAACCTTGGATGCTAACTGTCTTCTACCCCCTAGCAAAATGGTCATACATAGGAAAACATTTCCCAGAGACCATAGTCTTTGTACACCGACTTTCACTTTCTGGTCTCCAAGTCTCCGTCGTGTTCCCAGGGATAGAGCATGCTCAGGAAATGGCTTCCTGGTGACTAATTTTCCCATCGGTGTGAGGCTATTTGGGAAACAGACTGGATATTTAACACCATCTGTGAACTTCACAGGTCATCACGGGGTTGGGATCTGGTTACAGGGAACTGCAGAAATCTTCCAAGCAGTTAGTGGGCCCCAGGCTTCAGCATAAAGTCTCTCATTGACACAATACTGTGAAGGAGAAGTTAATAAGATCCTCACTTCTTCGCAGTCTCTGAAAACAGAGATTGTGAACCCTGGGAGAGGGGTCCCCTAGCTAATGCCAGGACTTAGAGTCCATCCTAGATGGTACTGGGTAGGGAGAGTCCTGGTAAAATGGACTTATGCCCACATCCAAAAGGGATTCAACATAGAAACTAGAAGAAAAATGATGAAATATTGATTGAAAAATACTTTTAAGGAAGCAGGATGCCCAAACATGGGTGTCTGTGAGAGGAGAAAACACTGAGAAGTCTTTCTGATGCTCGATTCTGGGAATGAATGTATTTAAGGTGTCTGACATATATTGTCAAAGATCTTTTCAAAGCAGGGTAACACCTCCAATATTACACAAGTTCTGTGAACACCTGCTTGGCATGGCATATTTAACAGCCTTTGTTACCTGGATACATAAGAAAAACAATTCCATTGTTTTGCATTTCCTAGAATATTTTCTTATATGCATAGTACATATTTTCTCTTATGTGATTATGGTTTGGATAGAAATTTAACCCCTAAAAGCTCATGTATTAAAGAATTCATTCCCAGCTGGTAGGGGGCCAGTCATTAGAGATTAAATGACCATGAGGACTCGTTAGTTCATGAATATTTCAATCCATTGGTGAATTATAGGTGAATAGACTATGAAAGAGTGAGGGCAGGCTGGAGGAAATGAGTCATTGGATGTGCTGTTGAAGAGTATGTCTTCGACCGGCCCCCATCTCTTGGGGCTTCTCTGTTTCCTGGCCACCAGCAGGTCAGTAACTCGGTTCCACTCTTCCATTCTGTCATTATACTCTGCCCCACCATTGGGCCAATAACAATGAGGTATCCAGCCATTAGCAAAACCTTTCCCACAATGAGCAAGATCTTTCCCAGTGAAATGGTTTTTATCAGGTGTTTGACACAGTGATGAAGAGCCTGGCTAACACCTTTATCTAATCTTTTTGTGACATTTCCTTTTCATCAAGTTTTAGTATTTTAAGCTGTCTTTAATAGTCCTATTAAACCTATGCAATACAAGTAGATTATTATCAGCTACACTGTTCATTGGGGGCAGTAGAGATCATAACATTACAATCAATGAGAAGAGGAGTCTTGCAACAGTCTGTGAGAGTTCCTATAATAAGGCAAGAGGACAGAAACCATTCCTAAGCAGCTTGGGTATTACACAAATCCTAGGGACTGAATTTGGCTGTGGCAGGAAGAGGGGAACAGATGAGATGATTTTAAGCAAAAGAAATGAAAATGTATGTTTTCAGGGAAGTACGTGTTTATCAAAATCTTGCTATGTAACCCAAAACTGGTGTCCAATTCATGATCCCTCTGCCTAGCTTGTGAACAGGCTGGAATTACAGGCCTGCCCTATCATGTCTGGATCAGGTCATTTTTGGAGGGAACGTTAAGGGGTAGCATTCCTATGAGAATCCTTGAAATTCGACAATTTTTAAAAAACTGCTTCAATGGCTTGATTAAAGTAAAGGTGTGGCTTTGGTAGGAGATCTGCCCGTAGGAGTTGGTAAAAGGTCTTCAAGGCTGGTTTCTTAGGAAACAAAACATTATCCTAAAAAAGAACTAAAGGCTTTACTGCCATTAATTACTTTAATTAATTTAATTTAGTTTTAGTTTGAGAGTTGATAAAAATGAGAAATCAGTGCCCTCATGGGCAGAAACACCTCGAAATCCCCTTTCCTGAGGTATGGTAGTAAGCCCAGATGACAGCATCCTGCAATGGCACAGAGGGAGAAACTTCAGTGTTGGGGATTCTCTGGGAGACACCGAAGCTAATTCCTTTGTGATGTTTGCTG
The DNA here is from genome assembly GCF_014885135.2 of Alexandromys fortis. NCBI lineage: Eukaryota > Metazoa > Chordata > Mammalia > Rodentia > Cricetidae > Alexandromys > Alexandromys fortis. The sequence continues at coordinate 4,176,439 of NW_026067899.1, forward strand.
CAAAGGCAGCCTTGCTGTTCTTCAGACAATGTGTATTTGGGGGAGATTTTAGGCAAACTTTTGATGGATTTATTTTAACTGTGGTGCAATTCTTTCACATCGCTTGCACCTGCATTTGACTTGGATCTGACCATCTCTTCATTGTCTGTTTCCGATGACGATAAACTATAATCCACATTGAGGCTCCATTTTACGAGTAAGCTTTCTTCCGGAATCTCCCCCGACTTTTTTATCCACCGTTTTCCCATTGTCTCCCACCTCCCTAAGTGAGGCTGACTGAAGAGATCGGTGGAGGGCAAGTGTGGATGTGACAGGATGCTCCTGGCCTCTCCACAGCCATGCCAACCTGTGACAGGATGCTCCTGGCCTCTCCACAGCCATGCCAACCTGTTAAAACTTTGACTCTCCTCTTTAGGGGCAGGGATGAGGGCAAAGAAGCAAACACAAAACCATTTTGCTGGCCATGCAAATGGTGGCTGCTGAAGAATATCTTGTACTTTCGTTTCTTTTTGTTACAACTTACAGGCATTGTCTCTTAGCAGTGGAAGGCCAAGGCCTTCCTGTTCTAGTCTCTCTTAGAGCTCTGGGAATCCAGATAAAGGAAATATTGTTAAATGGCCATGAAGATCCCTCCTTCGGCTTGTCTAATGACCTTCTCACACACAGGTCCCACAGACAGTGACATTTCAGCTTTGTCTTGCCTTAGTTCCTTTACTGTAACCATGTGCAACCTGATGGAAGAGGACTTTATTTTGGCTCACAGCTCACAGGGAGGGAAGAGTGCAAGAGGGGGAAAGTCTGGCCCAGTAAGCAGAGAAAAAGGAATGCTTATGGCCAGTTGGCCTCCTTTTTTCCCCCTTTTTATTCATCTAGGGACCTCAGTCTGTGGGATGAGGCTCCCCGCACTGAGAGTTTGTCTCCCTTTTCCATCTATCTCTCTGTAAATATCCTCACAAATATGGTCAAAGGTGTGTCTTGCAGACACCTTAGGTTCGGAAAAATCAAGTTAGTTTCAAAATGGACGTTAACCATCATTAGTCTTACCAACCAGACGCCCAAACACTAACTGACAATAGCTGGACTTTGCCTAGCGCTCTGTTTTCTGCATGAGCACCTCTATCAGGGTGGTCACACATTTTTCTATGTGAGATGTGTTGATAAAGGCTATACACACAGTGGACCTGTGTGGCTCCTCCACCTGTGTATGAGCCATTCACATTCAAGCCACCTCGTCACTGGGCTATGGGAATCCAGTGAATCCCGGCTGAGTGTCAGGCTAACCCTCAACTGCTGGTACCTAGTCTGTCTCCTCAGTTTATTCTTCACTGATTTTTTTTTTCAGACAGGGTTTCTCTGTGTAGAGATGGCTGTCCTGGAACTCACTCTGGAGACCAGTTTGGCCTCAAATCCAGAGATCCACCTGCTTCTGCCTCCTGAATGCTGGGATTAAAGGTGTGTGCCACCACTTCCTGGTTCTTCATTGATTTTTTTACTTTTTATTTTGAATGTACTTCCTACATCCCCCTTGATTAATTCGAGCACCAGATCCCTGTTCTTGTTTATCCCAGCTATCAGACCAAAAACTTGTTGGGATGCCGGGGGCTGGCAGTGGTGGTGATGGGGTGTTTTCAGAGGTTAAGGATCATCGGTCATTTTCTTTGGGCATATTTCCCCAAATAATGCTTACTTCAACAGTTTCTGAAAGCAAGTGTTACTGTGAAAGTCATAATTAACATAGTAAAAATGGCAGTCTTACCAAAAGCAATCTATGGATTCAATGCAATGTCCATCAAAATCCCAACAAAATACTAAACAGACCTCGAAAGAAAAATACTTAATTTTATATGGGAAAGCAAAAAACTCAGGATAGACAAAACAATCCTGTACAATAAAGGAACTTCTGGAGGAATCACAATCCCTGACTTCACACTCTACTACAGAGCTACAGTAATGAAAACAGCTTGGTATTAGAATAAAAACAGACAGAAGGACCAATGAAACCAAATCGAAGACCCAGATATCAATCCACACACCTAAAAACACCTGATTTTTGACAAAGAAGTAAAAAATATAAAGGGGAAAAAAGAAAGAATATTCAACAAATGGTGCTGGCATAACTGGATATCAACGTGTAGAAGAATGAAAATAGATCCATATATATTGCCATACACAAAACTCAAGTCCAAATGGATCAAAGACCTCATGAACCTCATAGAAGAGAAACTGGGAAGTACACTTGAACACATTGGTACAGGAGATCTTTTCGAAAATATAATCCCAGTAGCACAGACACTGAGAGCAACAATTAATAAATGGGCCATCTTGAAACTGAGAAGCTTCTGTAAAGCAAAGGACATGGTTAAAAAGACAAAATGACAGCCTACAGACTGGAAAATGATTGTCACCAACCAAACATCAGACAGAGGTCTGATCTTGACAAAGAACTCAAAAAATTTGTAATAAAAATAAAAAACAAATAATCCAATAAAAAACGGGGTACAGACCTAAACAGAGAACTATCAACAGAAGAATCTAAGTTGGCTAAAAGACACTTAAGGAAATATTCAACATCCTTTACCATCAGAGAAATACAAATCAAAACAACTCTGAGATTCTATCTTACACCTGTAAGAATGGCCAAGATCAAAACACTGATAACAACTTATGCTGGAGAGGTTGTGGGGTAAAGGGAACACTCCTCCATTGCTGGTGCAAAATCATTTGGATATCAAAACGCAATTTCTCAGAAAGTTAGAAAACAACCTAACTCAAGACCCAGCAATACCACTTTTTGGTGTATTTCGAAAGGATGCTCAAACATACCACAAGGTCATGTGCTCATCTATGTTCATAGCAGCATTGTTTGTCATAGCCAGAACTTGGAAACAACCTAAATGCCCCTCAACTGAAGAATGAATAAGGAAAATGTGGTACATTTACACAATGGAGTACTATACAGCAAAAAAAAAAAAACAATGACATCTTGAAATTTTTGGGCAAATGGATGGATCTAGAAAACATTATATTGAGAGAGGTAGTCTAGACCCAGAAAGACAAATTTCATATGTACTCACTCATAAGTGGCTTTTAGACATAAAACAAAGAAAAACCAGCCTACAATTCACAATCCCAGAGAACCTAGACAACAACGAGGACCCTAAGAGAGACATATATGGATCTAAACTACATGGGAACTAGAAAAAGACAAAATCTCCTGAGTAAATGGGAGCATGGGGATCATGGGAGATGGTAAAAGGGGAGGGGAAATATATATATATACACATATATAATATGTAGTAATATATATAATAAAAACAATGAAAAAAAGAAGAATCAGCTGGGTGCTGGTGGCAGACATCTTTAATCCCAGCACTTGGGAGGCAGAGGCAGGCAGATCTGTTTGAGGCCAGCCTGGTCTACAGAGTGAGTTCCAGAACAGTGAGGTTTAGACAGAGAAACCCTGCCTGGAAAACAAACAAACAAACCAAACCAAACCAAAAAAGGAATTATGATGAGCTGAGCATGAGTTTCATAGAGAAGCTAACCAGAGCTTAGCTCACCTAAGCAGTCCCTAGTCCTCCATCATCCGAGGGCTGCCAGGACATTCCAGGGCACTAGGACCAGGTCCAAATCCACTCGGAGCTTGTCACTTCCTTGGGTGGCATCTGCCTCATGCCCTGCTTCATGCCACCCTCTCTGACTTGTTCCTTTCATCCAGTTGACCTGTGCCAAGCTGTCACAGGGCTGGCCAACAGTCTCCTCATCCTTCTGCCCACAATATGACAAGGTCATTCCTCTCAGGTTGTCTACAGTCTGGTCTGGGTTTCTAAAAGATGGTCATAAAGAAGGAGAGAGGGAAGGGATGGCAAAGGGAAATAAGCATTCCTTCATAAAGGGATTCAACTGTTGATCTTTGCTGAGTAATTTAATATAACTATAGAGATACTGATAGGCTTCAAACATAAATTCATTACAGAACTTTAATTTTTGTCTCATCATTGGAAGTAAAGTCCATGTAGAAGATGGATTTATACTTTTCATAATTTGTGGTTATGGTAACTATCGTATTTTCACTTAATTATTATTTTAAAAAATGTATGTTAATGATAACTAATATACCATCAAATTATTTTAAATATATTACTGTGTTATTTCATCTCATTTTATTTTATTTATCTTTATTATTATTGCTATTTTTTTAATTAGTTTTGGTGACAGGGTCTTACTCCGTCACCCAAGCTGGCCTCAAACTCATGATCCCCCTACCTCATTCTGTTGAACTCTGGGGTTACAACCTTGTGTCACCACAACTGGCTTGGCATTTGTTTTTCTCTTTCTCTTTTTTATTTTTAAGTATACTAGAGCCTTAAGAAAGATACAGGTGGCCCCAATTCTTCCAGGATGCTTCTCTGTTGAGTCTTCTACAGATGGTGCTGAGTTTGAAGTCAGTGCAGACTGTCAACATAACATAACACAGGGCAGATTAAAAATCTGTCTTCTTCTATCTTTACTACTCGTTACTAGAGCGCTTGGTTTTCTGGCCTCTTACACAAATTGTTATGGCTGGTGTTTTTTGTAAGCCTCAAGGGAGCCTGCACCTCTCTCTCTCTCTCTCTCTCTCTCTCTCTCTCGTTCATTCTGTTCACTCGGGTATCATGTTCTGCTCTCTGCCTGAGGGGTATGGAAGGAGGAAATAGCTGAGGACAATTTCTCTCTGAGCTGGCTGCTCTGCCACAACTGGAGTTCTGAAGGCACCCCCAAATTTTCCCCAGTATGTATGGCTTTAGAACTCTCTTCTGTTTTTTTGTTTTTGTTTTCCTCATACCCAACCACTCTTACTCAGAAAATGACTTGATCACTGTCAGCAGAGATTTCTTGGGAAGTAACTACACAAGAGCCTTTGGCAATTTGATTTGGATATTTACATTTGGTGACCAAGAACTTAGAGTATTTTTGAAATGTTTCTATAATGGAATTCAAAATTGAGCCCTTGTTTGTCTCTCAAAATTAAAATTGCTCACTCAAAACCCACAGCACATAAAGACCTGACCCCCCAGGTCTCTGTGTTTGGTTATAAAATGTGTAAAAGGTGGTGATTTCTTTACCAGTGGCCTTTGATGAGTCAGATTGTGACATCATAGATACCTTTCTCTTCACAATGATGACCAAGGGTGAGACTTGGAAACAAGGAAGGAAAACACAATATCCAGATCCTGACCGCAATGATGAAAGAGATTTATTGAGCCAAACCAAGTCCAGCAATGTGGTAGCCTCATTCTGACGCAGAAGCCATTTCCAACAGCACCGAACTTGACGGTGAGCTTTCTACTCAGCTGCAATGCTGATAACGGTGCTTGCAAAACCATCCCGTGCTCACGGTATGTGTGTTCTCTACCATCTCTATTTCACGTCAGATGTTTGCCGTATATTTCTTATTCCTTGTCAGGATCGAATCTGAAAACCATATTGCAAAGTAACTCCCTGCTAAATGCCTTACTCTTCCTGCAGAGTCTGTTTCTAGCCACCAAGGATGCAGATGGCAATGACAACCAGAAACAATTCCACCCAGATCTAGGCTGGAAACAACTCCTCCCAAATCTAGATTGGTGAACCAATGGGTGTATCGGGTTCCTAAGAGGAACCGCGGTGACCCTGGCAGCTGCATAACAATAAAGTCCCACCCAGCCTGGGTAGCGACCTCTCCAAAGCTAGAGTTCTTTGTTTAGCCACTTGACCACCTGTTGAAGACGTGAAGCTGGAAAAAAGATTATATACACCTGGCAGAAAGCCGAGGAGAAAGATGGAGGGATTGTCACCTGTACTCTCTGATAAGGGAGGCTCTATGACCCCTCCCTCCTTCCAGGGAATAGAAACAAGCCCGATCTTATGAGAGTCTCCTGCCAATCATAATGCCTGCTCTGATTTTGCTATGGCTGTAGACAGGTCCTGCCGCAGCACAGTATTTCCAACGCCAACTTAGATAGCAAAGTTGAATTATCTAAACCAAAATAAACACCAGTGTAATAATGATGATGTTAACGACAAAATCTGGAGGCAGCAAGAGAAAGCCAACTGAAAGAATAACGTTTGAAAATGGAAAAGCTTAAAGAAAACACAGTTTGGGGCTTGGATTATTCTTTCCCAAAGAAATTAAGCGGGGATGATTAACGAATTTGATAAACACAGGAGAATAAAGAGTTGAGAAGCAGAGATAGCTGGGAAGGGTCAGGTGAGCAAGAGTGTTGGGCAGCATGACTAGAGAGGACAGAAGTCAAGGGAGCATGGGTGGGAGGCTGAATCCACGATCTTTGGAGAGACTTTTTTATTTCAGAAAGGCTGAAAGGCTAGTGACTACAGGCTTTCCAGATCAATAGCTGGGTTGATGGACCTTTTACAATATGACTTCTTTTTCCTTCAGATACCGACAGATAAATTCATCCAGGGCCTGAGGCTGTGATGTCTGAGAAGGAATAAATAAGACTTTATTTTGATGTAGTCTCTCAAACCAGAATGGAAGTGGCTTGACTTGACTCTTTAAGTTTTTTTTTTTTTTTTTTTTTTTTTTTTTTGGTTAAATTTGAGCCCTTGGGTTAGAGAAAAAAAACCTTTCAGAATGGAGTTGCCATGTGAACGACATGCTTGGTGTCTCAATGTCTTATAGCCACTCACACACATGTAAATAGCATGAAAGTATGGAGGTGTGTAGCATAGATTCTAATTGGTATTATTAATAAAAATCAGAGTCAGATATAGGGGTTAATACTGAAGCCAAGGAAGCAGAACTCCAGCCACACTAGAGAATTCTTTTACCTCAACCAATGCTCAGCCAGAAGGGGTGATCCTGTCCTCAGACTGTCTCTCCAGACATCCCCTGTCCCCACCAAACCTCAGACTGCACTGAGCTCCTGTCTCCTCCTGCCTTATATTCCTCTCTCTGCCAGCTATATCACCCTTGTCTCCAACTCCCCAGTGCTGGGATTAAAGGCGTGGGATCCCAAGTGCTGGGATCATCTTTGTGTGAGCTCTGTTTCTCTTTTAGACAGATACAATCTTGTGTAGCCCAGAGTAGCCTTGAACGAACAGAGATGCACATGTTCTGGGTGGAAGAGGGTGCAGTGGGATTAAAGATGTGTGCCACCATCCCTGGCCTCTAGTGGCTTAGCGCTGCACTCTGATCTTCAGGCAAGCTTTATTTCTTAAAATACAAATAAAATATTCTACAGTGGTGCATCTGGATCTTCTCATTAATCAGATATGCGAGCTTGGTGTGGGAGGTCCTTCTGTATTGTGTTGCTTTTGTTGGTTATTAAAGAAACTGCCTTGACCTAGTTGATATGGCGGAACTCAGGTAGGCTGGGAAGACAGAACAGAATTCTGGAAGGAAGGAAGGAAGGAAGGAAGCAGAGACAGGCAGATGCCATGAATCTCTGGCCTGAGATGGACGTAGGTTAGAATCTTTCCTGGTAAGCCCCAACCTCGTGGTGATATACAGATTATTAGAAATGGATTAAATCAAGATGTGAGAGTTAGCCAATAAGAGGCTAGAGCTTATGGGCCAAGCAGTAATTTAATTAATACAATTTCTGTGTGGTTATTTCGGGGGTTAAGCTAGCTGGATGGGACAGAACAATGGGCCTCCGTGCTCCTCACTACACATCCTTCCCCGGAAAGCACATGTTCTGGGTGGAGGAAGATGCAGTGTGATGATTGGCTGATGACCTGTTGGCCCCTATATAGAGCTTCTCTCCTGAGTAGCACCCATGGTTCCAGCTTGAGTAAGCTCTTCTTTGCTTCCTCCTGGAGCTGCTATTAACCTGTCTTGGCCTTCCCCTGCTCACAGTAAGTGGGAGAAAAGATGCTATTATTTGTATAGCAGGCAAGAGAAAAAAACAGCAATTACAACCTGTGATGGGAAATTCCAGATGTGGATGTTGTGAACATTCCATGAAGCTATAAAAGATTGAAAAGCTGAGGCTGCATTTATATTCTTGACTGCCTAGCCTCTTCTCCTGAGGCTTGTTCAGATCAATTATTAAGGGGTGTGGATTCCCAACATCAGAGCCCAGGAAGGAAGCTTTAGGCACCGGCATCTTTGATAGCAAGTGCTCGGGATACACAGACTTCCTTAAAAGGGCTGGATTTAATGGACCCTTCCCTAGACACTTGAATTCATTTTTGTTTTCATTCATAAAAACCATTGCCTATTATATTAGTTTACTTTTCTGTTGCAAGGATAAGATACCGTGAGCAAGGCAACTTGGAAAAGGAATTTATTTGAGCTTACCCTTGCAGAGAGAAAGGAATCCATGATGTCGGAGCAGAGGCGTGGTGACTGGAGTGGGAAGTTGAGGGCTCACATCTGGGACTGCGAGCATGAAGCAGGGATCACTCACTAGAAATGAGACGAGCCTTTGAGCTATCAAATCCCACCCTCAGTGATATCCTTGTTGTAGCAGGCCACACTTCCTAAACCTACTCAAACAGTGCTGCCAACCGGGGACCAAGTATCCAAATGTCTGGAACCATGAGGGACATTTCATTCAAACTACCACAGCAGTCTGAGCCTTAAGTCCTGCAAAGCCAATGAAGATGTTCAAAATACCCTCACACACACACACACACACACACACACACACACACGCACGCACGCACACACACACACGCGCATGCGTTGGGGTTCTGGTTCTGTCCTCTCGACTTTTGGTCTGTTCTTTCTTCCCTAGTCTCTGAACTTTCCAGAATAGCTTTCCCGAAATAACCAAAGGGATTTTAGCAACAAAAATCAGTGGCAAATCATACCATGGGGCGCATCATTTTTTTTTCTTTACTAGATAAAGTTTTACATGGACACCACCACTATTACTGATTTTCATTTCATCTGTGACTGCCTTTGTGATATAATGACAGGACTGAGCAGTTGGACACATACCGTATTGAAGAGAGACTAAAATGCTTACTATGTAGCCTCTTTTAGAATAAATTAAGCAATTAATATTCCTTTTGTACATTAGCATTTACTAAACATGCGCCTACCCTGATGATATCATATGTCTAAGCTGCTCTTGGTTTTATTTAGAGGTCATGTCATGGCTGATTCTTACCTTATCATCCTGGGTTCTTTTGGGAGTGAATGGATATTGGCAGTGGCTGTGGGAATTCCTGTTCACTTGGTCTGTCCTAATTATCTCTCAACAGAAAGACATCAACTTTGTCCCAGTACCAGTCCATGTCTGGGAAGAATATGAACAGTTACTGTAAACTGATAACCTTCTAGGGACGTGGCTGGGTTGGTTTTACAAAGAGAACTAATCCCATACCCTGGTCCTACGTGAGAAGAAAATACAGATAAAGAAAAGTTAAAACAAACATTAAGAGAAAGTTTGAGGAAAGTTTGTTCCCACCCTCTAACTAAGGGGATACAAAAGTCAGTGGAGCAGCCATTCACTTTGATAACAGTATTATTTGATGGAATCAAACACTCCCTCAATAAAACAGTATTAATCATCGCCTAGGTATCAGGCCTTGTTTGAAATGCTAGGCAAATGTTAACTCTAATAATCAGATTGAAATCTCGTGGACTTGCAGTCTCGTAGGGGAGAAGATAAAGCAGACGGCTACACAGAGAGATGAGAGATGACTGATGGCACCAGGAAGTAGTCGTTGATAGAGGTTAAAAAACTACTGGGAAAGAAGCATCAGAGCAAAAAGAAGATAGAATAGATGCATTTTTAAAACATGGAATAACTAGCTGTTGCTTTGAAAAAAGACGCGAGGGTTGCAAGAGGATGGCCACAGGAACAACCTGGGAAGAAACATTGCAAGTGGAGAAAGCACGCTATGCAGATGCCCCAGATAGAGCTATGTCCGTGCACTCGGAGAACAACATGAACCTGCACATCAGACAGAATAATGGTGATGCAATAAAAGAGACGGCCTTCCTTGAGCCTTTACCATTTTCTAAGCCAGATAGCATGTCTTTAAATCATTATGATGCATAATCATAGAAGTCACATGAGGAGAGCACCACATGGAGAAAGCGAGAGCACCTGGATCTCCATATTTTCTTTCCTGGGGACCAGGTCACCACACCCCAATTCACTGTGATTGGTTAACAGAGTTTCCCCGTCATCTCCCCTTTTGTCTAAACAAGATTGATCCAAACCCAATACAACTATATACAATAGGAAAAGATACCAAATATAAAACTACAAACAATAAACAATATTAAGCAAGAAACGCATAAAAAAGAGTTTTACTAAGCATTCTATTTCAAGGAGTCTAAATAATGTACTGAAATTAAGTTTAGCTAAATCATGAGGACGGTAACTACAATGATCTAATCTTCAACTCCATCCAAGATCTGAGAAGGGAAGTAATATTACTTGAGTAAACAGGAAGTACAACCAAGAAACTTCCAAAATGTGCAACAAATGACAGAGACAACTGACTACCTGAGCAATCACCCAAAGTCTCATTTGCAATGTTGAGGCAACCAATTTTGACTAAGGCCCTAATGTAACTGACATGCCATTTTCAAAGGCAAGAAACTTTTCAGAACTATCTTACCCTCAGTGGTTGAGGTATGGGCATTTCTTTGCCCAAAAGCCAGTTCTGCAAAGAAGAAAGACTCCAGGTGGAGTGTCTTTGGTGCTCAACATTCTCTCGGGAGTAGATCGGTATTGCCAGGAGTGATTGTGTCTCATTACCATGTAACTCTAGGTTAGATCAAAGGCCATTTTTCACAGCTCTTTGAAGAGGTTGAAGATTATACTATCTATACTGAATATACTCTCTATGAATCTAAAGAACCTGATTAGCCTAAATATAAATATGACAAACATAGATGACTATCGATCTATAATTCTCAATACCTACCTAACATAAAGACTAAGACAATTAACAACTGTGCAATAAATAAGAACAATGACCTTCAAATGTAAACAATGTATAAGTATCTTGATCAGAGGTAGTAGTGTACACTGCAACATGGTAAATATATATGTCAATACATAAACAATGTTTCAAACAGAGGTAGAAGCATGCATGCATACAATAGTCAGTATAATTTAACTTTGTATCAATATACAAGAATCCATACCAATATAATTGTCTAAAAACAATAACTCACAAATACCAGTCTATTATCCAATCATCCAATTATCCCTCTTTTTTTTTTTAAAAGAACACCTCTGAGCCTATAAAATACCCTCCCCCCTTCCCTTATCTTCTCTGGCCTTTCAATGTCACCTCTGATTCTCAGATTTTGGCTCCCTTTCTTCCTCTGATTCCATGGTCGCTATGCTTTTTCAGAATGTGACTTTATTTCCCTCCTCCTAGAACCCTCGTGATCTCACTGAATTTACAGGCTGTTTCAGGATGCTTTCCGAATCTCACTATCCAATTTAATCACATCTGTGTGATCTGACTTACACCAAAAGGTAGCATTCTCCAGTCCCTGAGTTTAGGATACAGCTATTGGAAGGAGACTGTCGTTCTGTCTGCCACACGACCTGGACCCAGCTTAACACTATAAGAAATTTACTTTCTTTCTCCTAGAAGTCCTTGCCTTGGTAATTTTTGAATTTGTTTATAGTTCAATTATAAAATCACCACCAAGACTCAGAGTGGAATGCTTAAGCCAAATGCAACAGATTATTAGGTTTAATTTTTCTTGTTTATATATGTATGTATATGTATGTGTGTAAGTATATTATGTATATATATATGTCTATAAGCAATGTTTATTTAAAAGCCAGGATTATTCTGAAATAAATGTTTTTATTCCTCATCCTTTTTCTCACTATATTTTTTCTGCCGCAATTGCTATGTATAATTTGACATATCTTGAGCAGATTTTAAAACATAGTTAAGATTCACACTGGACAATTTCCTTAGGTTTTAAAGATATACACTGTGCTGGGTGTCATATGTAAAATAAATGCTTAAATAAATTTATTAGAAGTCAAATAAGTCACACAGATGATAACTTTTAGGTAGAAATGCATCAAGCATTACATCCATTAAAGACAGATTGCTCTTAATGCTTTTAGAACATGCTATACACAGAAGAAAAGAGAGTCATTTCTATTGCAATTGTGTCCTGTCTTCAAAAGCAGAAGTTGGTGGTCATTATACTTTTGTCAAACTACTTACAAATGCCGCTCGCTGGGGAAGATAGATCTCCCTGCACTCCCTGTGAAAAGAACCCTTAGTTTTTAGTTCTTTCAAACTGCCACAACTCTCTGTCCGCTAGCTTATAGAGCACATGATGGAAGATAATGTGCCTGTTGGTGATAACCTCTGCAGCCAGAGATGCCAGCTCTAAGCATGCATGTGACTTACAGGCCTGGGAAACCAACCAGACAGGGGGAGAAGACAATATAGGATTTGCTTGTCAGGCTGCTTTAAGAGCAAATGAGAGGAACGGTTTCTCTTATTCCTTTACTAGCCCAATATGAATACATGGTCATTAGCAGACTGATGGGCAATGCATTGCAGGTGCCCCTTTGTAACAGGGGAATATTGAGTCTTTGTAGAATACGCAGCCTCTAGCTAATTACTATGTAGCGCCGTGGTTCTTGTCTTGGTCTTGTGCATTGCCTTGTGGGTTGTGGTTTGCTTCCTCCCAGCCTCCTGAGTTTGGCAGAGGTTTTCATCCGCCATCTCCTTGTGTGTTTACACCCATTTTTCTGGCATAGCTTATTTTCTAGGTCTCACAGAGCCTCCGAAATTGTGGGCATTCTTTCGATTACATCCAAACACTCTCCCCGCCTCCTCCCTCCACCCCTTACTTCCATATTAGTCTCGGTGATATCTTGCCAACATTTTAGTTGCCTGGGAAACTTTCTGAAGATACTTTTCCAAACTATATTATCTTGGCAGAAAGAATCCCATGTTGGAAGACTGGTTTGCTTCTTTCAGGAAAAATGTTAGACACCCACAGGAAATACTACGACTGTGTGAAAGTGTTCCGATAGGGACATTTTTCTTTCAGTGGTAGTGAAGCTAGAGAGGTCAGGTACAGAGAAATGTACAATTCCTCAGTGATTAATCCTTCTGGCTTATGCTCTCCCGACGCGGTCTGGGCATCAAACCAAGTGGGATGATTTCTGAGCTCTGCAAAGTTATTCAGCTCCGGAGAGTTCTCAGGGGCTTTCTGGTAAAGATATCATTTCCAGAATGAAGTGGGACCAGCTTAAGTTATCAGCATTTATGATGTCCTGATAGAGAGTAGGTCCTACGGGAATTGATGACAGATTAGGTCTTGCTGGGAGACAGACAAACAAATAACTAATTAGGACAAGTAGCCGAGGAAAGGCCAGTGGCTAGCGGGAGGCAGCAGAGTGAGCAGGTAGTTAGTGGTTTAAATTCTTTAAAGGAAAGGCAAGACGACACACACACACACAGAGAGAGAGAGAGAGAGAGAGAGAGAGAGAGAGAGAGAGAGAGAGAGAGAGATTCCCTTAAAGGTTCATATTAGCTGTTTGCATACTTGAAGGTGAAGGACATTATTGAGTTCTAGGTATCTAGAGTAGTAGTGTGTTACTGTTTCATTTTCACGCCCAAATGTTTTCATACATGACTCCTCTCTGCTCCCAGCCCCTGGAAAGCTCCAACCCACTCTCCGACTTTGGGAATATGACAGATGCATTGCCTTACGTAAGTGGAGCAAAGCAATGTTTAGTGTCTTATGGCTGCTCTTTTCCAGCCAGTGTGATAACCTAAGGTCTAGAATGTCACAGCATGTAGTGGAACTTCCTTTCTGTCCTTTCCGAAGCTGAAAAAAATGTGTAGAACAGCACCAAGAAGTCTGGAAGTCTGGGCCCAGCAAGATGGTTCAGCAAGGTTAAGGCATTGCCATATAAGTCTGCTGACCTGAAGTCGGTCCCCAGGAATCCCATAAAGGTAGAAGCAGGGAACCAACTCCAGTGTTGTCTTCTGATCTCCACATGCACTTGGGTGTCACATGTGTTCACACACACACACACACACACACACGCATGCACACACACACGCATGCACACACACAAGCATGCACACACACAAGCATGCACACACACAAGCATGCACACACACACATACACGAATAAATGCAATTTTGGAAACTAAATGCACATAGCAAAAAAAATCAAACTACATGGCAGGCTTTAATTGAGAAGTAAATCTTTCTCCCCTTACCCTCAGCTACCCAATTTTTCTTTCGAGAAACAAGAACTGTGATTAACTCCTGTCCTTTCTAGCATGAGTGTGGATGAACTTGGCCCACCTCTCACTGGGGCAGAGTGGCAGGGGACTGACTAACTGGCCCCACCCTTCCTGGGCACCACATAGAGAGAGGAGAGGTCCAGTGGAGAGCCAGGCTGATCAACTCAGCTGCCACCCAGGCCCAGGTCCAGGCCTTGAGTTGGCCCACCCCAACCGCTACCCCTTCTATGGCCTGCCGAAGCACAAGAAGGGACTGGTCCTGTGGAAACCATAGCCACAGGATCTCCACGACTTGGGGCAACAGCAGGATATTTAAGATGAATCTCTATGAGAGTCCCAGCATTACGATTTAGCAGAAGCCAGAGATCTTGAACCAGACCAACAACTCATTACGATGGACATTTGCACGTAATGTTATTTGGACAAAAGGGTGTACTGTGTGAAACAACACAGCACCCAGTGCCACTACCACAAACAAATATGTCATGGAGAGGCGGGAAAGATGGAGGAGCAGAGTGGTCCAAGAATAGTGACAGCTACGGCAGGTGTAAGAGGAGGCTGCGATTGATGGAGGAGCAGGTCATTGTCCAGAGAGTTGGCGAGATGTACCCTTTTTGTTTTTTGTCTTAATTTTTATTTATTTTTATTTTGGGAGGAAGTTACAAGGGTGGAAGGTGGACATGGGAGGACTGGGAAATGAGTGAGATTGGAGTACATGATGTGAAGTTCCCAAATAATAAGTAAAAAAACTATGCTAAAGAAGTAAGAAGTCATGTATAACTGAATTGGATCAGTTTAGTTATAACATATATCCACGTTCCAAAAATATTATATTGCATACATACATATCTATCTATCTATCTATCTATCTATACATACATACAATTTTTGGTTTACATTTTTTAAATTAAAATTTATTTTATATGTAAAACAACATCACAAGCCCATAAGACAAGAATGGCTCCTGTCTGTTGTCTTGTTAATACGCTTCTCTGGGGAGTAGACGTGACAGTCCTCTCGGAACGGCATCCTATCAAACTGCATTCTTCTTTTTGCTTTAGAAAAAGAACTTGCGTGAGCACACTGTGATAATGGAATCACTAAAATGGCCACATTTGCTCGCATCAGAAAGCCTGGACTGATGAATTCAAACAACTGAAAATAGGCTAATTTACTGTATTCTACTTAAGAGCGAGTGGGAGATGAAGCCAACGGGACCAGTTAACAACCCTAGGCTTTTGAAAACTGTGTCATGTGGTACAGGGGAAATGGAGAAACGACGTTCCATAGCTAAGACCCACTCCAAATACAGGGATATAATATTGTAATTACTACAACAAAGCACTCCTCTCTCGAATCGTACCGGAGCTTCACTGGGGACTACCCTGCTGTGATCGGGTTCCTGTAAGTTGCTCGCCAGAGCAGCTGTGCTCAGTCTTTCTGGACTACAGCTCTTCGTAGAGGACATTTAAATATGTAACCTTCCCACAGGAATGTCCAGATGGTAACAAGGTTCCAAATGCTTCGTACGTGCACGGAAACGAAGCACTGCAGTGTTTTAAAATGGCCAAAGGTGCTGAAGGTAGTTCAGAGGACAGGCCTGCCTGCCGTTCCCAACACAGGCAGCCAGCTCCACACCTTTCCTCCCACCCAGAAAGGTTATGGGTTTACTTAGAGAGTTACGTTTCGGGGAGAAACTTTGAATCCATTTTTTTTTAAATATCGTTATTATTATTAATAAAAACATTTGTCAGTGGTAATTGCAGTTCCCATCAGCTACAGATATGCCATCGAATAGCAGGAGGGAAGGTGAAAGAGAAAGATGTTTTAATGGAAACGGGAAGAAAGAAGTGGGAAACGAAACAAGAGCGAAAGGAGAATGAATTCGAAAGCCGTGTGTCCTGTTACAGCACCAGCTCTTCTGAGGTCCTGACACGAGCGGCTGTGGTTTGGAAATGGGAAATAGAGCAACGTGAGAGGATGATCTAGGGCGAAGCCTGCACACCCCAGGACTTCTTGTGAATACGAAAAAGCCAAACAGATATCTTCTTTCTTTCTTTTTTGAGACTAGCTATTACCTTGTAGTCCAGACTGGCTCTCAGCATATAGTGTCCCTGCCCCAGTCTCTCGTGTTGGGGTTGCAGGCATCTTTGACAACCGTCTAAGCTGCTTAAATACTTTCCTAGGCTCACTGTGAAAACAGCTCCCACTTACTGCCTTAGTACCAAATCCCTTCATGTACTGTAAACATGTCCATTCCCTAAAAGTTCGCCCTTTCAAAGAGAACAGCTGTTTCAAAGGACTTTTAGCTCACTGTTGTTAACGGCACACACCATTGAGTAATTTGGTAGGAATTTCAACATTAGGGAAGGGGTATGCGTCACAATTCTGACAGGAAACAGCACATTCGTGGGCTTGAGAGTGATGGTTTAGTAAGGAGACCCTTATTGTCGTAAGAGCAAGATCTAGAGAAAACAAAGAGTGGGATAAAGCCCCTGGTCTTAGTTCTGCTGGGCAGTCTCTCAGTCCCTGGTCCTTCGGGGGTCAGGGAGTGTGAACCGCTATGTGGCCTCTCCCAGGGGGATGGGAACAAACCTTTATTCATTCCAAGTGAGGCACCAAACACGGACCAAACAGTTCCACTCAGATTCAGTTTGGCAAACCAAGCCGTTTATTGGGGTTACTTACAGGCGCACACAGGAGGGGTTCCTCGTGGAAACATGGTGACTTAAAGGCAGAAGACTACTGAAAGGCCTGCCCAGCTGGCGTGAGTGACAGACAGTCCAGGAGAGCTGAACCCCAAGAGCTCTCTGAGTGATCAGCAGGAAGATTCCCAGGGGTGCACCTCCCGTCCCAGCATTCATTTCTGCTTTTGTAACCTTAGACTGGGCCCATGTGAGTCCTGTAGCATTTTGAGAGCCTTGAGTCTCGTGAGCCTCCCTCCTCCCTCCAGGAGGGAACATTTCAGTTCAGAGAAAATAACTACACAAAGCCAGTGGGAGCTGTGATATTTGAACGGTGGCGACTGGTGGGACCTGGGGATGAAGGTAGATGAGGGTGATACCAGCCAAGCCCAGCTAGACAGGGGGTGGCAGGAGATGGCAGAGGGAGCATGAGATGCAGTAGCCAATGAAGCTCCATCAGCAAAGCCCAGCCAGAAGCCAGGGGGAACAGGAAGAGGAGCAGCGAAGGCCACAGAGCCAGGGCGAGGTGGGAAACGGAAATCACAGATCAGAAAGGAAAAGTGGAGAATGATCTGCCGATAGTATTTCTGCCCTGCTCACCTCACCCTCCTCCTGCCCCTTCCTTCATCCCTCTGTGATCATTGATGACAGATAAAGAGGAAGAATTGGAAAGCTCTACTGCCTGAATTTTTCAACGCTCACCATTATGATTTGTGGTTACTTCCTCTATGGAAGGGTAAAAAGAAAAAAAAAATCACCCCCTGACTGTTGGCAGATGTAAGAGGCAGTCTTATATAGTCTGAATAAGAATTGCATCCCCCTCCAAACTGCTAATACGATGCAGACCTAAGTATATATTATAATTTGGTTTCTGCAGGCAAAAGGCCAGGGAGAGCTACAAATTGTTCCTCGGCTTCCACTCCACTTAATTGCACGAGGACCTATAATCTGCAGGACTCGAGAGCTAGGCTTCCCCCTTACACAGGACTGGCATTCTCCGCTCATCTGCTCTGAAGAGGCTTGCCGCAAAGCTCCGAATGGCAAAGAATAGCAGCTTGAATCTAACAAGTCCCCAAAGATTTTGTCTCGCTCTAAGGATAAAATGATTTATTCTGACATCTTGACAATCTGTACAGATGCCTCGGGGAGATGCCTGGGAGCAAGCCTCATCTCTTCAGGACTTGTGGCTCTCCGTGTGTTGTTCATGATGCCGGAGGGAGCCTAGCACCACTCAGGTGCTCGTATCCTGCCCTGACAGCCCTGCTTCAAATTCTGCTAAAGTTTATTACACGGTTGACACTACTTTCTTAGCACAGTGTTTCTTTGGATATAATTTGTGGGTAGGAGAAAAGTTCTACATCCAAACATGCTAAGGAAAAACTAGTTAAGCAAACAGAAATAGAAATGGTTTTCCTATTACTAAACCTTAGATCCTTTCCGTGTTGATGTGATTTATGCAAGGGTGCCAATTAGTGCCAATATTTCAGGTTTCCTTGCCCATGGCATATCCTTATGCCAGGATATCCTGCTCTAAGACTAATGGGCTCCTGACGGTCTTGTTTCTTCGTTTTGTTTTGTCAGGCTGACACAAGCTAGACTAGACATCAGGGAAGAGGGAGCCTCAATAAGATTTGCCTGAGGGTTGTTTTCTTGATTGGTAACTGATGGGGAAGGATCCAGCCCGGGATTATATAAGAAGGTTGAGAAGTCACTAGGAGCAAGTCAGTAACCAGCATACTTCCATTGCCTCTGTATCAGCTCCTGTCTCCAGGTTCCTGCCTTGAGTGTCTGTCCTGACTTTCACTCATGATGGACGGCAAGCTTCAAGATAAACTAAACTCCTTTCCCCTCAAGTTGCTTTTCAAAGTAATAGAGAACAAACCAACATACGGATGTTTGGGGAATACATTTTCTAAAAGTAGTTCTCTGAACTCCCATTCCTTAGCAGTGATACCACCAGTACCGCTAGTCTCAACCTAGTGGGAAGAAAATAATTTTAGGAATGTCCATAGGCTCAATGAAACTTCCGTGGGTGTAGAGTCAAGAGAAATAAGTTTATTTTGATAGATTCCTGCTGGCTATGCAGCATTGAGCAACTTGGCCCGACTTCTTTGAGTTAAGTTTCCTCATTCTTAGGAGAAATGATTCTGATGGTTGGTAAAATTTCAAAAGTAACTTGTCGGTTTTACAACAGATTAAACGTGCACCTGTGATCTGATGGGGTCCTTCTGGTCAAAGTATAGCTCAAAGCCAGGCATATATCATGCAAGAACGTTCATAGCAGCTTGGTTTGTTTCATAGTTACCTTTTTTGCTGATATGACGCGACAAGAAACAACGTAAAGGAGAAGGAGTTTGTTTTGGCCCGTGGTTTGAAGGAGCAATTCATCATGGCAGGGAAGATGTAGTGGAAGGCTCAGCACAGAGCTCCAGCAATGGAAGTTTTCTCATAGCTGAGCCAGTCAGGAAGCAAAGAGAGAGATGTTTGTCTGGATTTCTCCTTTCCTGTTATAAGCCCATGGGGGGGGCATCACCCACTTTCAGTTTGACAGCTCTGAAAGCCTCATTAATGACACACCCAGAGCTGTGTCTCCTAGGTGACCCCAAATCCAGTCAAGTTGACAAGGACAATTAACCGCCGCAGTTTGTAGTAGCCCAAAATGGAAAAAAAAAAAAAAAAAAAACACCTCAATTGTCTGTCAACTGAAAAATAGATAGATCAATAAAGAAGAGAAATGGAGTTCTACTCAGCAATACAAATGAATAAACTGTTCATATATAATGAAACAGATACAACTAAACAAATGTGACAGACAAAAACCATACATGCTTTTATAATTCTGCTTGAATAAAGGTCTAAACTAATCCATAGTAACAATGAAAATGTGATGTCTGTGTAACAAGAAAAAGGCAGCAAGAAGAAATAGAAGAAAGCAATTGCAACAATTACAAAGGGACCTGAAGACACTTTGGGGAATGTTAACAATTTCTTCTGTACCTATTGTTATTATGCTTTCAGGAGAATTTGTATCTTTATTTTTCATATTTGGCATTTTAAATATGTATAGTTTAAGTATAGAGATGTTTCATTTCTCTAGTGTTGGTCAGTTTTTTTAACCACTGTGACAAATACCTAACAAAAACTACATACAGGAAAAGGGTCTCATTGCAGACTTCTGGCTCCATTGTTTCCAGGTCCATGCAGAGACATAAAAGTCACAGGTGAGCACACAGGAGGGCATAACTGGGCATCTCACAGTGGCGAGTGTTATGGAATAATCTTCTGTGCACTGTGAAGATGCGTTGCTCTCATTGGTTTGAAGCTAATAGCTAAGCAGGAAGAGGCTAGGCAGGACTTGCAGACAGGGACATAAAGGGCACGGGGAAGAAGGGGGGTGGGGTCTCCAGGAGACACAGAGGAAGCCGGAGATGAACTTGCCTTTCTGAGAAAAGGTACTGAGCTACAGGGCAGTACATAAATAAAAAAAATATGGGTTAATTTAAGATGTAAGTGCTAGTTAGAAACAAGCCTAAGCTATCAGTTGAGCATTTATAATTAATAACAAGCCTCTGTGTGGTTGTTTGGGAGTTGGTTGGCAGGACAGAATATTCTGCCTACAGGCAAAGGAGCAGAGAGAAAAAAGAGATATGAAAGGAACAGGGCAAATGTAGACTCTCCCCTCCCCCCCAACATACACAGTGACCTACTTATCCCAGTTAGATCACACCTCCTCAAGTTTCTAGAACTTTCCCAATAGCTTCATCAGGTGGTGACAAGGCTTCGGCACAAGAGTCACTGGGTCACTTCCATATTTACACCTGGACAATGTCTTTACCAACCCACTGAATGGTCAGTTTGTAGCCTGTCAAATAGATGTGGAAAAAAGTTCATTCTAATTTGAATTTTTATTTCCCTGAATGTAAATCAAATATTTTAATCACCTCTTCTTTTTTGCCATAGACATATCTTAATTGATGAACATGTGTTCACGTCTTTGGTGGCTACTTTTTCTTTTCCTGTTAAATTTTTGGAGGTTTTCAGATATTCTTGATGTGAGTCATGCGTAAGATGCATGTTTCATAAATATATTCTCCCAGCCTATCCTGAAGCCACAAAAGTTGACCTTACATTTTCTTTTAAAGGTCATGTTTTGAGATTTCATGCATAGATCTGTTATCCAGTTTGCATTGATTTTTGCATACGGAATGCGGAGTAGATCAAAGTTCACTTATTCAGTTTTCCAGTGCTAGTTGCTGGAAAGCTCTGGTTTCTCCAAGAAATGGACCTTCTGCTTTGCCGAGAGCAAGTGATCCATCTAAGCTGGAGGCTATTTCAGGACTCTTCATTCCTTTCCACCGACCCGGTTGCATTTGTCTTGAGTCCAGCAGATGGCCTCTGCAGCGTTGTCAACCAGGAAGTCAGGTTTTTTTGTTTTTTTTTTTTTTTTTTTTTTACTCTTCAGAACCTGTCTCTTCTCACTATTCCAACTGTTGCACATCCTCAACACATCTGTCTGCATTTAAGATTCCTCTCAGCCATGTCTGTAGAAACCCCTGTGGAAATTTTGATAACACTGAAGTGGTAGACCAATATGTTTTTTGCTTACTTATCAATATAGAATCTTCAAATCTGTGGTAATGGTTTCTTTGGATTTAGGTTTTCTTTAATTATCCTTGGAAATGTGGTATACTTTTCAACATAGACATTTTGCATTTTTCTCAATGTTATGCACATGCCACTATAAAGGTTTGCTTGGTTTCCATCTCCAGTTCTGATAGCTTGTTGCTGGAATATAGGTATACCATTAATTTTTAAATACCAAGTACCTAACAATGTTTCCAGTACTTTGCTCCTTACAGTGCTTCAAGATTCTTTAAGATTTCCCATGTATTTCCATATGAAGTTGTGTATTGTTCTATTGAGGTCTGTGAAGAATTTTGCTAGGATTTTGATGGACATTACATTGAATCTGTAGATTGCTTTTCGTAAGATTGCCATTTTCACTGTGTTAATTCTACCCACCCAAGAGCATGGAGATCCTTCCATTTTCTGGTGTCTTTCTCAATTTCTTTCCTCAAAGATTTAAAGTTCTTGTCATACAGGTCTTCCACTTGTTTGGTTAAAGATACTCCAAGATATTTTATATTATTTGTGGCTATTGTGAAGGGTGATGTTTCTCTGATTTCTTTCTTAGTTCATTTATCATCTGTGTACAGGAAGATTTTTTTCGAGTTAATCTTGTATCCTTACTGAAGTTGTTATGAATTGTAGGAATTCTTTGGTAAAATTTTTGAAGTCAGTTATGTAAACTATCATATCATCAGCAAATAATGAGAGTTTAACTTCTTCTTTTTCAGTTTGTATCTCCTTGATGTCCTTTTGTTGTCTTAATTGCTCTAGCTAGGACCTCAAGAACTATATTGAATAGAGATGGAGAGAGTGGACAACCTTGTCTTGTTCCTGATTTCAGTGGGATCGCTGTGAGTTTCTCTCAACTTAGTTTGATGTTGTCTGTTGGTTTGCTGTATATTGCCTTTATCATGTTTAAGTATATTGCTTGTATCCCTGTTCTCTTTAAGACTTTTTATCATAGAGGGGAGTTGAATGTTGTCAAAGACTTTTTAAACATCTAATGAGATGATAATGTGTTTCTTTTTCTTTCAGTTTGTTTATATGGTGGATTATATTGACAGAATTTCATATGTTGAACCAACCCTGCATCTTTGAGATGAAGCCTACTTGGTCATGGTGGATGGTTTTCTGATATGTTCTTAGATTCAATTTGCCAGTATATTATTCATTATTTTTGCATCAATTTTCATGAGTGAGATTGGTCTGTAAAGACACTTTCTTAGTAGTGTCTTTGTGTGGTTTGGGCATCAGGGTAACTGTAACCTCATAAAAAGAGTTTGGCAATATTTCTTCTGTGTCTTTTGTGTGGAACAATTTGAGGAATATTGGTATTAGTTATTTTTAGAAAATCTTGTATAATTCTGTGTCAAAACCATCTGGTCCTGGGCTTTTTTTTTTTTTTTTGTTGGAATATTTTGATGATTTTTTTTATTTTCTTAGCAGTTGTAGGTCTATTTAATTTGCTTATCTGGTCTTGATTTAGTTTTGGTAAGTGATGTTTATCCAGAAAATTGTCCATTTCTTTTAAGTGTTCTAATTTTGTGGAGTAAAGGTTTTAAAGTATGCCCTGACGATTCTCTGGATTTCCTCCATGTCTGTTGTTAGGGCTCCTTTTTCATTTTCTATTTTGTTATCCACATTAACAAGTAATTCTATTCAACTTCATATGAAAAAAACAAAAACCCAGGACAACAAAAACAATCATGTGCAATAAAGGAGCTTCTGGAGGCATCACAATCCCTGATTTCAAACTCTATTATAAAGCTATAGTAATGAAAAACAGCCTACTATTGGCATAAAAACAGGCAGGAGAACCAATGGAACTGAATCAAAGACACAGATATCAATCTACTTACCTATGAACACCTGAATTTTGACAAAGAATCAAAAAATAGACAATGGAAAAAGAAAGCACATTTAACAAATGGTGCTGGCATAACTGGATATCAATGTGTAGAAGAATGAAAATAGATCCATATCTATTGCCATGCACAAAACTCAAGTCCAGATGGATCAAAGACCTCAACACAAAATGTAGTGGCATTTCATTTGTATTTTAATTAAGAGATTTTGCCTGGGGATTGGAAAAGCAAAACAATCACACTGGCCAGACTTACAAACCAGACAACAATGACACACACCTTTAATCCCAGTAGCCACACTAGCTTGCCGCAGAACCCAGGTGGTAGTGGTGCCCACCTTTAATCCCAGAACTAGAGAGGATTATAAAACGGGGAAAGACATTTCTCAGCTCAGTCTCATTCTGAGATTCCTGGAGGAAGGACTGAGGTTCAAGTAAGGGCCAGTGGCTGGCTCCTTTGCTTTTCCTGACCTTCAGGTTGAACCACAATTTCTCTCTCTCTGAGTTTTTATTAATCATGCTTCAATAAAATCAAACACACTGAACCTCATAGTAGAGAAAGTGGAAAGTACACTTGAATGCATTGGCACAGGAGACCACTTCCTAAATATAAGCCCAGCAGCACAGACACTGAGATCAACAATTAATAAATGGGACCTCCTGAAACTGAGAGGCTTCTGTAAAGCAAAGACATGGTTGACAAGACAAAATGGCAGCCTACAGAGTGGGAAAAGATCTTCACCAACCCCACATCAGACAGAAGTCTTGTCTCCAAAATATACAAAGAACTCAAGAAACTGGTCATCAAAAGAACAAATAACCCATTAAAAAATTGGGTACAGACCTAAATAGAGAACTCTCAACAGAGGAATATAAAATGGCTGAAAGACACTTAAGGAAATGTTCAACATCCATAGCCATCAAAGAAATGCAAATAAAAAATAACTCTGAATTCCATCTTACACTTGTCAGAATGGCCAAGATCAAAAACACTGATGACAGCTTATGCTGGAGAGGATGTGGGGTAAGAGGGACCACTTCTTCATTGCTGGTGGGACTGCAAACTTGTATAGCTGCCTTGGAAATCAGTATGGTGATTTTTTCAGATATGCTCATGATATTCTTGTGAATAAGGCCAGTGATTCCTGAACAGACAGTTGTGGTTTTGATCTTAGGCCAAGACATTGTATCTAATCACAGGGCCGCTTGATTATCTAAGGTATATCTGGTAACAGCAGAGACCGTGTATTAGAAACCTCCAGCCTTCAAAGGACACCAGGAAAAGCCATGTACTGCTATTGCCTGGGGTGTGCAAGAGACAGAAGAGTGAGGACAAGCTATACACAAGAACTGTCATCACAGGATCTGGCCTGAAGGCGAAGCCAAACCCTGTCTTCACTATTTCTTCATGAGTTCTTGTACAAATTGCAAAGAGGACATCAATCTTGAGTTCAGACAGCCTTTGTGACAGAATGCCTGTGGAAGAAAACCCCTTTGAACTGCAAAGTGTCACAGACCTTCACAGACCCTCACGAGCATCGTGACCAGCAAGGACGAAAGGGGCAGGCAGACATTGTGACTACGGCTCTCTCCTAAGCTTTGCATTCTGTGGGTGCCAACAACTCTAGGGCCTTTTTGGTTTCTCGAAAAGTTAGAGACTCTCTATGCGGGGGCACCCCCTCTCTGTGTGTGGTATATTCGTGTTTATGTGTTCCCATGTATGTGAGGGTGCACATGCAAGCCAGAGGCCAATGTTTAACATCTCCCTATACCATTCTACAATTTATTTTTGAGATAGGAATAGGGTCTCACATTGACGCTGGATCTTACATGTTTGGCAAGAGTAGCTGACTAGTGAACTCTGCAGGTCTTTCTGTCTCTAGGAATAGAGACACTAGGAATAGAGGTACATACCTCTATGTCCAGCACTCTTTGTGGGTCCATGAGAACTCAGGTTCTCATGCCTGTGCAGCAAGCACTTTAGTGAACGAGCCATAGCCTAGGCAAATCTAGTTTTCTTTATAGCTTTAACTCCGTGTGTGGGGAGCATTTGATTATTTTCCAAATGATCTCACTATTTTTTCCTAAAGATATTGTATAGAAATGTTTTTTTTTTTTTAAATTCTTTCAGCTTTAGAATGAGAATGAGAATCTTCTTTGTGGTGGTTGGAAAGAAAATGGCCCCCAAAGGGAGTGGCACTCTTAGGAGGTGTGGTCTTGGAGGAGGTGTGGTCTTGGAGGAGGTGTGGTCTTGGAGGAGGTGTGTCACTGTGGAGGTGGGCTTTGAGGTCCTACTATGCTCGAGATGCAGCCCAGTCTCTCAGCCCGCTTGCTGTTGCCTTGTGATCAAGATGTAGCCAGCACTATGTCTGCCTGCACGCTGCCATGCTCCCTGCCATGATGATAATGGACTGAACCTTTGAACTGTAAGCTGGTGCCCCAGTTGAATGATTTTCTTAATAAGAGTAGCCGTGGTCATGGTATCTCTTCACAGCAATAGAATCCTTAACTAAGACATCCCTGATAGAATCATAGTGTGTTTCCCCCACCCCCAGCCTTCTCTTCCCCAATGTACCTCTCCAGAGGACAACCACTTCCTCTTCACAGCAGTGTCCCATAAGGCAGAACGGTGCCTCTGCCTCTCAGAGTCTCCCACGTCATTTGGAAACATCGATCATAAACTTTAAAAGTTTCATCATTTAACTTTTTGGACTCACATTTTCCTGAGAATATAAGAACTCTGGTGTCCCCACCAAAACCTTCTAACTTCTCTTGTTAAGTAAAATAGGCACCCCTTATGATGTGGCTGGATGTGAGAAAAAAAAAGTCAGGAAATCCCCTGGGGCCAAAAACACAGTAGCAATGACAACTCAGCACCAAGTGCCTGTGTGGATGCTGCAGTAACCCGAGGTGGGGGTTCCCAGGTTTAGCAGCACCAGGCTGGGGTTATTATGCTCAGGGCAAGGCAGGATGAGGCTTGGGCCTGCAGGATGCTGAGTGTCACAGCTGCTACCTCCTGTAGAAAGCCTGGTTCCTGCAAACCTTCTACTCAGTGGGCAAAGCAAATCAGAGGAAATGGCGCCACTGGCCTAGGAAACATAATGAGGACTCTTTGTCTCCTTTCTGGACTCTGGAGCATAAGCTCCCTTAAGAAACTGTGGCGCTCAGTATGTTGTTACATCGGTTTCAAGAATCCCCATGCTGAGAAGAAGGCATAAATGAGGCAGAGGCAGCAATCGCCTCGGCAGCTAATAAGGTAAAGCAAAGTCCGCTTGCTCTGCAGGGTTAGGCTCTTGCTCAGGACTCACTGTCTCCTCCAGGTCTTCACGTATTTGCCAACAACTCTTACATTTCCCAGAGATGGAATGTGCTCCAGTGTCAATGACCCCAACTCCTTCAACTGATTTCCAGGAGAGAGTCGGCAGCCCCTTCCCCTTGACCATTTTCCTCTGTTCTTGTTCTAATATATCAGTGTCCCATGAAAAAGGTGCCCTGTGCCTGTAGTTTAGACCTTACAGTTATGCCTCAGAAACTGCCGGTCATGTGACAGAAGCCTGGGCTGTAATAAAAGGTTAATAATAACACAGCGGAGGCTCATATCCCCATGATAATGGATGGGTGTAATATCACCGGGATAAGACACTTAATCACGGTAATCACATCGAAGTTGTTTTGCAAGCAGGAAAGTATGAACTTGCAAGGAGGTGACACTTGATTCTCGTGTGACCCAGGTAGGCTCTTCTGCCATCCCTTTCACAGGTGAGGACAGCAGGGTCTTAGTGTTGGATGACAAGGGGCTTGCCACATCCGCTGATCCAATGCTTACCCAAAGCTAAAGACGGGCCTGTCCTCAGGGCTCTCATTTCTCTGAACCACTGACACCCGGATTTTTATAAGTTCTGCTAGGACTCCTGAAGACTCTCAAGTGTGTTTTCAGCCAAAACAAAAAATAGAAAAAAACAACAACAACAACAAAAAAAAAACCCAAGGCTTTAATTTTCTTTTAAATTGGGATGAAGTTAGTAATGACACAGGGAAGAAAAGGACAGAGGCTCAGGAGCCAAGACAAAAAAACTGAACCGGGGTGGCCATGCACAAATAGTCATTGTGGATACACAGCCAATAATTCATCTAAGTCCTGAAAACTTTTCCTTTCTTCCTGGAACCTGGTAGCTTCTGCCCTTGCCAGAACTAGCCAGCTCTTGCGGGCATCCCTCCTTTCTCTAGAGCAGCTGCGGTACAGGCATTTGCTAGGAAGGCCTGCCCTCTGCTGGGCTCGTGAAATAGTACAGGTCAGTTTTCCATGTGCCTGATATGGGTCTGGGTCTCAGGTATGGCTGTACTGGTTAAATGTTGGGGAAAACAAAACGTTTGGACATAATTTTGGACTCTTCTTGTATAAATATTTATGAGCATTTTATATGTTTTATGAATATATCTATTCCCAAAGCCTTAAAAACTAGAAAAAACAAAACATAAAAGAGGTTAAAGAACCCAAGGAGGTGACAACAATAACGGTAAATGTTGTCTTTCTGGTGATACAATGTGACCCAACAAGAGTTCAAAGAGACTGAGTGATCCTCTGCTGACACCGCAGCCCCATAAGCTTTTCCTGAATGCTTCACTCACCACACAGGCCAAGTTGATTGGACCAGGAATGGTCAACCAAGACATATTAGTTAGACTCTTTTGATAGCAAAATTGGCCTCATCAGTTTCTGCTGGCTATTTGAATGGAGGTCACATAAATACAGGATCTAGGCAGGAAGGTATGAAGAGATAGAAGAGAAGACAGAAGAAAGAGAGGGGGATAGAAGGTTTACATAAACACAGACAAAAGCTCAGATTGCTTGTCCACAGTCACGATCTCTCTTGACACCTCTCCACTCTGCTTTAGCTTATGAAATGATTTTCCCTGAATCTCCAAGCCACTTGAAGAAGGCCACGCAGAAGCGAATTGAATGTAGTTCAAAAGTAATAAAGTTCTAGTTAACATGCTACCCCGAACAGTGTGAGACGTTTTTGGTGTATTCTAGTGTAAGTAGGCTAAGAAACAGTAGGTGAAGACTACTCTAATTGTTTTGGAAACAAAGCCAAATAGCAACTCCGGGGGCAGCTGTAGGAAAGACAGGGTACAGACAGAACTAAGTTATGGTGAAGTTCGTCTCAAGGAACCTGGCGTCAAAGGCCAGGAATCAAATGTTGCCCACTTCTCCAGCACCATAGCTGTTCATCTGTGCTTCCCAACCTGGCGTCTTCTCTATTTGCATCTGCAAAGGGGAGGAATGCAGGCTGATGGTGGCAGGAGGAGGATGGCTCATTGAGAAACTTTTCCTTAGAGTAAGATTGGGAAAATGTAGAAAACAGAATATCTGAAACTGGCCTGGGAAGAAGCTGCCAGAACATTGTTCATGCAGCCCAGGGTGTCTCACCTGTGTGCATCTGCATGGGAGGCTGGGGACGGGACAGGTGCTTACAGAAACATGAGGTGGCCTAGCCTTGTTCTCTGTGCAGACGCCTTCCGTAGGTAGCTGGATAGGCAGTGCCTACACGGATTTCAATCATTGGATACTTGTGTTATAGCATCAAGTCGGTGCTGTTTACACCGAGGAAAGACTAACAAGGAATACTGAACAATTACCAATATCAGAGTTTCTAGTCTGCTGTGACTTAAAGAAGCCAGGACTGAAAGCAAGCAAACTGGAGCAACTGGAAATATCTCTTCTTCCACACACTCTGGCTATAGCTTTGAGACAAACGCCTCTGCGTAACTATGCCAGCGACAGCTCCCAAGCTGAATTCGTATCTTTGAAAATGGTTTGTTTTCCCCCATTAGCTGTGGTCTGGCGCAGGGAAAATGCCTCATCATGGAAAGTACCATGACAGGGTTTTCTGGAGCCATTCGGCGTCTGTCATTAATTGTCACATAGTGGAATTGTATTTGGCACTGGAGAAAATAATGACAAACTGGACTGTCTGTCTTCAGGGGCTAACAGGTCAGGCACCCACCATTAACTAGCAGGAGGACTGTCAAGGGAACTTGACAACGGAGGCTGTAATTACCCTGAAACATCCATAACAACTCCTGGGCATTTGGTAGAGATACCACTGGGTTAAAAATAGGTACTCGATAGTCTAGGAGGATAAAGGATCAGGAGAGAAGAGGAAGAATATTGGAGGGGATAGGGAGCTGTTATCACCGAGCTGGCTCGTGCCTGTGAGGGCTGTTTATAAACACTGAATAATGGCTTCACCCTCCATGGCAGCTCCTCCCTGGAACACGCAGACTGTCATGTCGCGCCGAGAGAGGAGAAAAGAAAGGAGGCAATTTGTGCAGAACCCTGCAAGCGGCTAGCGTTCGTCTGGGTGTCTCATCCGTACGTATTACAGTGCAATGAGCAATGCGAGGTGGAAGTACTAAAAGTGACATTGATCCACTGGGACGCGGAGTCGAAGCCAAGACATACAATAATAAGGCTTCGGGGGGCACACCAAACCATCAGCGTCAGCCTGGCAAAGAGGACAACATCCACAAACGCCTAACAGAACTGGCCTCGGTGTGGGAAATACGAATCAAAAGACAAAAAGTCTCCAGCAAGTTACACGGCTGCTTCCTCCCAGGCCCTCGGTGTCATTTTGGGCAGTGAGTCCTTACAAAGGCCAGGGAATAGAGTGTGGAGGGGCATGGAAATGGGACAGACGGACACATTCTCATAGTTTTGTGAGACTCTTGCTCTTACCTCACACCTAGAAGCTTCTTAGGAGGAACATTCATTTGTGTCACAGAGATGGGCTGTTACACACTTAACTCACAGACAGACTACATTTCCCAGAACCCCTTGGGACAGGTATAAGGGAAATGGGTTCTACCCAATAAAATGCAGGTGGAAGTGGTAGATTCACTCCCAGATATGGTCGGTACAGACCTCCCATTCATGACCCTTCATGATCTCTCCGTAGGTGTTACTAAAGACGGAATGGCCCAAAATGGAGGGGAAATGGATCCCAGGGGTCTTAAAGGAGCTACTAGTCAATCAGGAACAAGATTCCCGAAGTCTGAGGCTGTGTTTCAGTTCCCTATTCCCGCAGAGCGGTTCCAAATTTAGCATTCTAAAACAGTGTGTTGTAATCTCTATCCGAATTCCGGATTGCCTTGGTTGACTCTAACATGAGCTGCCTAACAGAGCTGCAGCCAGATGTGAGCGTACTTCTTTGAATTCTTAATTCTATTCATGGCCCACATCTTCTGATGGGGATCCCAGATCCCAGATCACTGACCAGCTCCTGAGAAACACGTGAAAAATTCACAGACCTGGAAGAGATGGTTTACTCAGTCAAACGCTTGCTGCAGAAGCTGGAGGACCTGAATTTGCTTCTTCAAACACCTGTGCACATTCTTGCATTACAGGATAGGGCGGATGGAGATAGGAGGAGTCCTAGATTTTCTGGACAGACAGCTGAATTAGTGGGGTCCTAACAAGGTGGCATACGCCCAAGTAACATCTAAGGTCATCTTCTGTCCTCCGCGGCACACACAAACAGGCAAAGAATTCATGTCCCAGGTCCTCCCTGATTCTAGGTCATCAAATTCATGTGGACTAGAAGATTCTAGAGTTCTACATTTCCATGGCTGTTTGCTGAGTTTTGTTCTCTTCTCAGTCCTTGGAATTTTCTAATCCCCTGACTACACACACGGGCATTAGGCCCTTTGCAGACCTGACAAGTCAAGTCAGAATAACGACACACCCAGAAGCCACAGCCAAGTAGCTCCTCTTTTGGATGGTGTTCCCCAGGGTGGGCCCTGGGATCACCTGATTTTCTTCTCTATCGGCTCTGATGCACTGAGCTAGCATCTTTAGTCTAAACTGTCACCAGGGAAGATTTTCTTAGTCATTCACTCAACCTTCTTTATACACAGGCTGAGCATCCCCTTAGACCTTTCCATCTTACTGCCTAGGCTCCAGTGTGGCCCTCTCCAGTTTTGTTTGCTCATAGGCATGACTTGGATTTCATACCTTTTTTTTTTTTTTGCGGGAAAGTTTCATACAACACAGACTTAAAAATTGATTTCCAAATGTATTAATTCCCTAGGATTTCTTTTTCTTCTTGAAATATTAACATCCTCATTTCTGCCTTGTCCAACCCTGTGTTTCACCACAAACTCACAGGAATTGCTGCCCTAGGAGTCATCAGGAACTTCAGGAGGCACTGAGTCTGCTCAGCAACCGCTCGCAGAGAGGATATACTGGACACTTCTTTACTCAGGAGAGGATTGATTCTAGCCCTTGAGACCTCTAGAGAGCACATTTGACAGAGCAGACTGCGCTGTTGCCAGACCATAGTCTGCTGTGTGGAGACAGAGTAACTGACAAACCCACACTGTTTAAACCTTGAACCCTAATATTCACCATCACATTTTTTTCTCTTTAGTTTCGGTCACCCCTTCTGCAGGAGCTCCCCGACCTTACCTTTTTAGTTCATGTCTTCTGTACCTCCTCCGGGCTTTCTGTTACAGTGGTTCAGCTTCTTGTCTGGATATATTCTTACACTGTCTGTGCTTCATTTTGGTCCTCCCTATATAAAATGAGAGCAAACAAATAATAAAACTGGACTTGCATCAAGCTCTCCAGAGAGGAAAAGAAGCTGAGGGATGAGAAGGGTCCTGTGCATGCTCTGGCTTTGCTATTACCTGGCTATCTTAGCAGGTTTCTGGACCTTATTTTTTTCATCTGCAAATAGAGTTCGCATAAACAGCAGAACACCTACATCGTCAGACTAGCATTGGAGGCACACCAGCCTTCTTCCAGTTATTTGAAGCAGTTCTGCTTTCTTTAGGGCTCTTGAGAAAGCAATCCCTTTACCCTGGAACATATGCTCCTCCCTCTTTCCTTATCTTAGCCAAAGGATTTCCTTTCTGTATCAATTCAAGTACAGCTTTTTGAATATCTAGGCTATTCATTAGGTTGAGTCCTAAAATGATCAGGAGGATAATTCAAAATTCCTTATGTCCATAGACTGCATACAATTATCACAAGCCAAGGACAAGATGGGTCGAGGACACTTGCTGCATTTCCTATCCATGTAGGTGAATGACTGATGAACTGTCGAACTGAGCCCAAGATAGGCTCAATCAAGAATGGCGGCTTGAAAGATGAGACATGAAGGTCTGGAGGCAGACAAGCAGGGTCAAATGAACAGACTTTTCGAAGATACTCTCATCGAGACCTACTTCTCCCTACTGTGCTCTAGATCCTAAAGTTTGTATCACCTTCTAATTGTGCCCAGGGCTTTTCAGATGAGAGTATAAAACCATTGACTCTTAGGGAAGCTGGTTGTGCAGCTATAGAAAACTTAAATGGGTTTGCTGGCATCAAAACAAGTGGAGTTCAGCAAGTATTACAGATTTAAATATTAGCCAATCCAAAATTTCAGGCGTAAGCCAGTACATGTCAGTTCTGTGGGAGACTAATTTTTTTGTCTATTCTTTGTTTTGTTACCAACTTGAAAACACAGAAAAGACCTGAATTTAAATGATTACAACAGTTCAGAAAAAAAAATGAAATCATTTCGATGCTATCACTTCAGGAATTATTTCCTTTATGTTCAGTAAAAAAAAAAAAAAAGGCTCTGCAGAATCAGGCCATTCTTACGAATTCTTATGTGGATGGATCTTTCCCACTCTGCAGAAGTCCCTACTTGTTCCAAGTAGACAAAACTTAATGCATGCATTAATTTAGAAGACTTATAAGCTTAGGTAATCTATATTAACTTTTAAAATATCCATCATAAGATCCATTATGATATTAGATGCTATAATAAAAAAAACCCTCTTTGAATGCCTGAGTTAATTTTGAAGAGCTCTTATTAATCCCTGATAATTATGATATAACTGCACTTAAGATAATAAAGAATTTACCTTAGAATAGTTAATATCTTTTTTAGAGAGCAATTTTTCTGTTAATAATCTTGAGCCCTGGGCTTGTGAGATCTAAGTACTGTATTGACTCATCCCCACTAAGCACACACACACACACCCTTTTCTCTTTAGTGTTGCTCATATGCACGTGTGTTTAAGGATGACTGCTTGGGACTGGATAACCTATCATGAGGCGTATCAAGAAGTCTAATTCGCACTTTCTCATCAATCATTAATTGACCATAGCTCTTCACCCTAGGGGTGGGACCTTGTGAGATTTTGCCCCACTATGCTGGAGCATCAGCTACTGGTGTCACTGTGCAGGTCTTGGTAATGGAAATACATCCATATTGGTGCAACTCCTTGTGATATATAGAAGACACTATCTCATACCAGATGTCCTGGCTCTTACAATCTTCCCATCCCTTCTTTGATGATGTCCCCTGAACCTCAGGTGTTAAGGGTTACATCATATATATATATACATATATATATATTCACCTGAGAATGAGCATCCTCAGCCAGCTGTTCACTTTTCTATGGGTATAAGGATAGGCACTTAGAATACAGTTGGGAAATATACTAGTTTAGAAACATGGCAATAGTAGACTCCTCTAGTGTCCATGACCTTACCAATAAGTCATAGAACGCTGGATCGGTTTACAGCACCAAGCATGAATTCTCTCTTACTATTTTTATAAGATTCTTTATTGATTCTTTGGGAATTTTACAACATGCACCACAATCCCACTCATCTCCTAGTTCCTTCCGTGTCTGCCCTCACCCTTGTAGTGTCACCCCTACAAGGGAAAACTCAAAAAGAAATATCAAAAATAAGATAAATAAATAAAAAAACAAATGATATCAATATCAATTAAAAACAAACACACAAGCAAATAAGCAAAAAAACAAACAAAAAGGAAAAACACTCCTCTGCCTTTGCCGCCTCTCCATCGTCTCTTTCTTCCCCTTAGTGGCATTGTAAGCTGCAGGGTGTCACTCAGTCTATCCTTTTATCCAAACAGTTTCGCTCACAAAGATTCGTTAAACAATGTGCTGTTGGTCAGGTTCAAGGCCTCGAGCTTCTGGTACACCATCAATACTGGACTCTCACCAAAACTCCTACTACTGTCCTGAGTCATTGAGATCCTGCAGCTCTGTTTCCACAGGACAAGCTGCTTCATGCACTCCAGCAGCTGACGGTGATGGGTGAGCCCTGAATCAAGTGTCAGCCAGAGACATGAAGAGGAGGGACCATCAGTTAAGCTCCCAGGTAAACACCATATATAAAAGCATGTTTACATATATGACATATATGTATATATAATGGCTAATACATACTGAGGCTGGGCTATAGCAGCAGAGGATGGACAGGAGTGGGGGAGACACAGGAGACAGTCCATCTGGATTCATCAGGGGCTTAGTACCTGGTCTCAGTCTTCTCACAGGCCCTGCCCAGTCTTAGCGTGGTAGGCATATGTCTGGGAGCATTCTTCCTTCCTTTCACACCTATGACACATAACCTGAAGGATGCTTCCTAACCTGATTGCTTCCTTGCAATTACTCAAAAAGGAATAAATAGTAGAGTTTGTCAGAAAACCAAGAGGGAGTGGCAGGTTCAATTAAGTCTTCTACAATGTCTGTGAGAAGGAACCACGGGAAGCCAAGATTTAATTTTCCTCCTCCTCCTTCCTTATTTCAGAGGGAATGTTGTGCTGTGTTGTCATGGGAGACTCCTTCTTTGTGTTCAAGTGCTGCCCAATTCGCTAGAAAACAGGGAGGGACATGCTTTCCTGTCTGTAATTTGATGAGGGGATTCATTAGAAATGCTATTATAGAATTAATGTAAGAATGAGTGATTACTATCATTTTCCTCCTAATAGTTGGTTAATCAGGACGAAAGCAATCATTTTTATAATACATTTTCATGTAATTGGTGGCCAAGTATATTCGAGAGAATAATAAATGCACTAGCTTGCAATGAATTTCTTTGGGGAAAAAGAAGGGAGAAAGATTGGGAGGACTCTGGAGAGTTTTATCCTTTAGGCTATAAGAGAAAAATGTCCCCCATCAGTCACTGCATCTAATTCCAGTATCTAACACCGGAAAGAGAAGGCTCTTCCTGAAAGAGGCATTTGTCTTTTGAGTTCTGTTCTTGGAATGAGTTTATAGTGTTGCTGCGAATTCCCAAGCTGCGTACAGTGACAGGAAAAACATGGTTATTTTCTTCCTTTGCCATTTTCAGCGATATAGGCTCAATGAAAAAAACAATCATATCTAAAATTATGCTACTTTTCTTTGATGTACAAAAGGAAGTCGTTTTCTCTCAATCAAAGTCAAAACTCCCTGCAGTTGAGGGTGGGGGATGGGGATGAATTCTTAGTCTTGACTAAGAAAGTGTTCTAGTCTTTTTCCCAAAGTCTCCCGAGAAGAGTATTTGCATGTTTGATCAAATCTGTCAGTACTTAGATCCTTCTAGGAAATTCTGAAGGCTCGATCATTTCTAGCTCCCAAGAAAAGGTCTCAAATATACCCAAATGTTTGGACCATTTCCCAGTTTCTATTTATTTCTTGCTCACTGTATCCATTTCCACTTCTGTATTTGTGCGGTCTTAGGATTCTCATTCAGTGACATCCCCTAGTTCAGTGAAGTTTCCTGCTGTTTAAAGCAGAGCATTCTGCCTGTGCAAAATCTTATCAAATCCAAGTGGGAAGTGTCCATGGCCTTTATCACGGGTGACAGAACACTGTTGACACCAAGATAAACAAACCTTCTTGTCTCTAAGGGGACACTCTGATGGATCTGGAGGGATGAGGAACTTTCTATCTTCCAAAGGTTCACTAACTTGAGTCTACAAAAGCAAGCTGACGGTAGAAAGCTCAACAGCCGACAAGGCAGACTAACACATTAACACAGTGGACTCAGACTGTGGAATGCAAAGAAGGGCCATATGTTAAACCTTAAAAACATGACTCATAATTTAGTGGCAAGGTGAGGTCGTGGGGAACTTTAGAAACTAGCGAATGATTTCTGCAGGAATGAATCAGCCATAAAAAGAGACAATGGCCTGGCACAAAGTTCACCCAGGCTCTGAGTGAAGCACCAACTCTAGTCTTTCCTCCTGTGGCTTTCCTGCAGGATTTGGGCATTGGTGGACAGGGGGACTTCATCAGAAGAAGAGATGGTAAGAAGTCAGAGTTTTCAGGATTAAAGCCTGGGGCAGAAGTCTCAATAGATTTGGCTCCAACTCTCCTCCCCAGTGTTCCAGTCAAAGAGATGGAAAAGGTGAAAAGCAAAGAGTAGAAGAGGTAAAGGGGACAGTGAACCCAAACTAATTTCAAGGTATTGACATGACCTTTAGTTTCAAACAGGAAGAAGAGTTTTGGTAGGTCAGAGCGATGGCGCTCAATGTGCATGGGGCAACTAAAACCTGAGAGAGCTTAAAAAGAAAGTCTACATACACACAAAGAAAAACAACAACAACAAAAAACAGAGTTTAGCGCAGCTTCTTGGTAGCTGCATTTTTGTTTTGTTTTGTTTTGATGGGCTTTGTTTGCTGTTGGCAAGCAGGGGCACCCGGCTCCTTTAAGAGGGGTCTTCCTGACTCCGTACTGGCAGTGATGGCTGCAAGGCTTTTTTAGGGGAGGGCTTTCTGGTTCGCACTAGTTGCACAAACAGCTCTGGCTCTTTTAGGAGGCTGAGCACTTAAGTGGGGTCTGTGAGCAGCGTGTTACAAATTGCTTAATGGTGACATAGAGCCCCTGTGACCCTGGAGCTGGGGCAGTAAGCATAGCTCTCCAAGACTTGTTGGACTAGGTCGAGCCAATAGGCAGGGTCCCAGGGTTGGTCCTAGCCTCGTCTGCTTAACACAAGAAGAAGAAGAAGAAGAAGAAGAAGAAGAAGAAGAAGAAGAAGAAGAGGAGGAGGAGGAGGAGGAGGAGGAGGAGGAGGAGGAGGAGGAGGAGGAGGAAGAAGATTTTTAGCTATGGGTGTGTTCCCGCTAGGGACTATGACCTTCTGAACCATGAGATCAAGTGTATTGCACCAAGCATGAATTCCCTCCTGTGAGAAGGTTCTGTAGAGCTCACTAGCCAGCTACTCTTGCCAAACATGTAAGATCCAGGGTCAGGGACAGGCCTACTCCTATATCAAAAATAAATTGTAGAGTAGTATAGAAAGATGTTCAACATTGACCTCTGGCTTGCTTGTGCAGCCTCACGTACATGGGAATCCTATCAGAAATTCCTTGGTTACCTTCATGCCATCATGACACCATGTGTTTGTCTTGCCTGGCAAGGCAGCATTGTAGAATGCAAGGTCCATGGCTGGATAAGAGTGCTGATGTACTTTTCTTCCACATGGAGCCTTCTTCTGAAACCATGAAAGCTGGCCAACAGGGAGCAATGTTTTCAGTTACAGCTTTGCATTGTGTTCTGCAACCAAGATGTGTGGTATCTTTAGCAATAGGCCTTCCTATCTAGTTATGATGCGTGACCATGAGCCATGGCAATAACCCATGTTGTGTGGGGAATCTCAGAGTCTCATAGAAAATCTCATAACTCATAGAAAAGTATGCCACACCTGGCACTGAGATTTTCATTTAAAAACACGTGTCTTCACAGAGAACCATTATCTATAAGATTCTATGGTTTCTGTTTTACTATTTTTCATGTGTCTTCATATTCTT
This sequence comes from Alexandromys fortis, assembly GCF_014885135.2. Lineage (NCBI taxonomy): Eukaryota > Metazoa > Chordata > Mammalia > Rodentia > Cricetidae > Alexandromys > Alexandromys fortis. Next base: position 4,214,424 of record NW_026067899.1, read on the forward strand.
TACTTCTATTTCTAAATTCCCCATGCCCCTAACCTGGCAAGGGGTGTTTTTGTCAAGGCTAGTCCCCAACATTTCTGAATAAGATTTCTGTAGTAAATGGGATCTCATGAAAAGGCAAAGATTCTATACAGCAAAGGAAACTATCAACGCGATAAAGATTTAGCAAATATAATGGGCTGAAAATCTTTGCCATCTATGTAATCCAACAGAAGGTCAATGTCTAGAATGTATAAAGAACACATACATGCAAAATAACATCAAGAAAATATATAACCAAATTAAAAAATCTGGCAATGGAATCAAACAGAAAATTCTCAAACTGAAGTAGAACACGTCAGATTGGGGGAACCCAATCCAAATAATCCCACACTAGCTCCGAATAGTGTTGGAACCATTTGGAGTCCTGGCCTCCTGCTGCTCTTCCCTGCTAGAGATCTTTACGTTCCTTCTGATTTGAGTTACTAACAGCTGTGTCAAAGTTGTTTACTAGTTCTGCTTCACGAGCACATGTTGCCTTGCCTTGAGGATCAGAGGATAAGGTTTTCACCTGTTGGCCCACCTGACTGTTGGGTATATAAGCCTCCATGGTGCTCTTGAATAAAGGGCTTCTTACCAGTGACTAGAGGTCCGTGTCTCTCTCTCTGGGTGTCTTTGTGTGTTTCAATCTCCAGCCGGGTACCCGAAGCTCGCGAACTGTATGGTAGCACATAGAGCGCGGACTAGCGTGGTGAGCTATAGAATAGGGTATACTAAAGTTTTTCTTTATTGAAAGGGAAACTCACGGATCACAAGGAGGAAATAGGAAGGCTGGGGGTGGGACAACATCCAGGTGTGGTGTCTGGAAAGAAGACGGGCTAAGCCCGCAGGACCACGGCCTTTTGGTTCCCACCACCATGCCCCACCTGGTCCAGCATCTCAAAGGTTCCTATGACCAAACAGCTAGTAAACACGTTTAAAATGTATTTAACACCATTATCTTTCAAGGAAATGAAGATTAAATTACGGAAAGGCTCTGTCTCACCCCAGTGAGAATTACCACCATCAGGAATCAGAGGACAGCAGATGCTGGCTTGGATGCAGGAAATTGGGAGCTCATACACTGTTGGTGGAAAAGTAAACTAGCCCAGATATATTGGAAATCATTCTAGGTATTTTAAATAAAACTACCATTGGCCCTGCTGTACCACCCCTGGGCATAGACCACAAGGACTTTATATTCTGCCACAGAGATATCTACATTTTCATGTTCATTGCTGCCTTATTCACAAAAGCTAGAAAATGGAATTAACCTGGATGTCCACAGACTGATGGATGGATAAGGGCAGTATGTACATAGACACATGGAATTTTATTCACCTGGACTCTATGCTGGTGTATGCCTTTGATCCCAGTGCTCAGGAACCAGAGGCAGACTGGTCTACAGAATGAGTTTCAGGACAGCCAGGGCTACACAGTGAAACCCTGTCTCAAAAAACCAAACCAAAACAAAAAAAAAATCCCTCTCCCCTAAAAAAAAAACCCAAAAAACAAATAAGAAAAATAAAAAGGAAAGAAAGAAAGGAAACGTGAAATAATGAAAACGGAGGGTAAATGAATGAAACTGGAAACTGTTAGGTCTCAAACCCAGGACAAAGAGCTAGTAGAGGCACCTATTAACAGATCAGAGCGGACTCAACACCCCTCAGTCCCTGCCCTTTACTGAGTCCTCCTGACTGTTTATCCCCTGACCCTAAGCTTCTCCAGTCCAGAGGCTGGGTTGCTCTTCCCCAGCTGCTCTTCCCTCTATACCATTTTGGTTATGCACCCCATTTTTTGCCTTTTGGTCTCTTGACCTTCTGGTTGTTGCTCCTGGTTCCTCTCTCTCCCCCTATCCCCTCCCCTTTCCCCTCCCCTCCCCTGTTCTCTGGTGCCAGCAGACACCAGACATGAGATCACCTGCTGCTGCCAGGTGTGTACATTTTCATTGTCCCCGGGAATTGCCTATTTTCCTATGTATACACACACCCTTTAAAAGGCTCCTCGCAACATTATGCCTTCCTCTTGTTCTCTCTGTTTTCTGCTTGTCTGTCTGTCTGTCTGTCTGTATCTCTCTCTCTCTCTCTCTCTCTCTCTCTCGTGCTATGGAATTATCCTTTTGTACACTATGAATATGTATTACTCTCTTTGGCTTCATAAAGAGACAATTGGCCAATAGCTAGGCAGGAAGGGGTTATGCAAGAGAGCCAAACTGAAAGAATGCTGGAAAGACGAAGGGTGGGGTTGCCAGCCCAATGCAGAGGAAGCAAGAGACAAACATGCAGTGCTGAAAAAGGCACCACCACGCGGTAGAGCATAGATAAGGAATACGCCTTAATTTAAGTTGAAAAAGCTAGTTAGCAACAAGCCTCAGCTATTGGCTGAGCATTATAATTAATAATAAGTCTCTGTGTGGTTGTTGGGGAGCCAGTGGTCCCAACAAAAAAACTCCACCTACGGAGAAGTAAATGAAGGGAGAGGGGATAGTAGACTATAAAAAAGGTTTAAGTCTACTTTTTAAAGATATGATACAGCTTCAAACTTTTGTCTCAATAAATTGAGTTTGAAATATTTGAAAATCTTTAGTGTCAAAGTCTTGGAACAGACACCAATAAGCCCAGCAATGTCTCCAAGGGAATAGACAGGGGTCTGGGAAGGGTGGTTAAGGTTGGAACTGGTGATTATGACTCTAAAGGACTAGTCAGAAGTCTGGGAAGGAGGGCTATGGTTAGAGCTGATGATCACATCCCCAGAGGACTAGACAGGACTAGAAGTCTGGGAAAAGTGGCTAAGGTTGGAGCTGGTCATCTTCACATCTGTGACATCCCCTGCCCCGTTAGGAAGGTCAGTAAGTAGATTCCACATGAAAAGTGGGTCCCCATTCTTCTATATTCCAGGTCACCCCTGATCTAAATTGTTCTGTGGCTCCCTGTTACCAACACTGTAAAGCTCAACTTCCTTACCCTGATGTCCATAGCCTGGTCACTCTGCTGCTGCCACCCTGGCAGTGGCCCACTTTGGTCTTTTGCATGTCATTCACCAGCTGAAATGTCCTCTCTCTATGCCAGCCTCTTCCAATACGTCCTTCAAAACCAATCCTTTACCCCTTCTCTATGCAGATTTCGCTGTTCTGCAGGAATACCTTGGTTTATTTTTTAAATTCCTCAAACATAGGGTTCCTATTTCACCCAGCCTGCCTTGGTGGTCAGCACTTCGAGAGTTCTCAAGAATTTGCTCTCTGTGCAAAGAAGACCGGAAAACTTTACCAGACATCTAAAGAGGGCAAAGCACTGAATGCTGGGGACAGACTGAGGACATAGCTCTGTCCTGGAAAGTCAGTCTTGTGTCACTGAAGGCAGGGCCGGCCAACAGCAAAGTACATGGTAGCAGATTTCAGAAAGAGCAGCAGAGGGCAGAACAGGCATGAATTTGGTTCTGCATCTCCCACGTTACAGGAGTCAGGACAACAGGACCCCAACCAAGCCACTGACCCTTGGTCTTCTTGGAGCAACTTCATGGTAGGTTTGGAATGAGGAAGACAGGGAATGCTTCTTCCTCCTCCATGTTCCCCCAAAAGATTCTAGTCTGTTGCTGAATCCCAGCTTGTTAGAACTGGGAGGGGTCTTTTTCTGGGAGACAGTGAGACTGTTGGTCCTTGGAGTCCTGGAGGTAAGTTGCTAACATTTATCTCTGAAACTCTCTGAATGTGAGCCTGGTGGTCCAGGATAGATGGGCAACTGAGCTTCTAGGCAGGTTCCCAGGAACGTCAACCCCGTGCCCTGGGACTGAAGCCTGGAAACCCTACTATATATATATTTCAGAGCTTCTGTGCCTATCTTTTTTTTTCTTTTTTAGCAACTTAGTGAATTCAGTTTTATGTCTTATGAAACACAATTCATTTATATCTTAATTATTACTTGACGAAGCAACTAATCTAAGTGACCTAAACACAGGAATGTATTTTCTATTGTATTATTTTATTGGATTTCTCCCCTACCTGCAGCAACAAAGTATACTGAAAACACTTCAGGAACTCTTAATTTTCTAATCATAATGCATCCATGAACACCGTTAATTAATGTGTGATCAAACTTGTTATAATCCACAGGCGTGATAACATTCATTTTTAAATTACTGTATATGGTCTACATCTGCAGCTGCCTAAGACACATGTGAGTGCTTATTGCAGACTCAGTTGCTTAAGTTAGGGGATTCTGGAATGATATGAATCCTAGTCATACACCACTTTGTGTCTTGACAATTTTAGCTCACACACCACGAAGCAGCTCCATGGTGATGACAGCCTTCACGAGAGCACACAGCTTGACTTCTTCACTGTCACTCTTCCAACTCAGTTTATGAAGGGATCTGTTGTCAGAGGTTTCTGTCTCACCTGGCTCTGCAATTGTTCAGTCCCAAAGAAACACACAGCGGTCTATATCAATCATAAACAGGTTTGCCTATTAACTCTCAGGCTTCTTATTAACTCTCGCATCCTACATTAACCCACAAGTCTTGTCTGTGTCAGCCATGTGGCTTGCTTGGTACCTTTTATCAGTGATGTATTCTCATCTTGCTTCCTCTGCATCTGAATGACGACTGCAGGCTGACCCTTCTTCCCTCTTCCCAGAATTCTCCTGTTCCGGTGGCTCCACCCACACTTCCTGCCTGGCTACTGGCCAGTCAACATTTTATTAAAGTAATACAAGCAACAAATCTTTACAGGGTAGAAGATCATTGTCCAACAGCAGGACTCCATCACTGAACCATAATCCTAAACTGAGTACTATAATCTGTTTTGCCCTCAATAACATGATAACACACAGCCAACCTTATAAATCTAGCTTCTCCCTACTGTTAATTTAGCACTTTAACTATTTTATCATAATTTTCCTGATTGTCTTATGCTGTTTTTTAGCGGTTCTTAACATACACATTAAAGTCCTTTACCACCTACATCCTGAATACATACCACATGAATATCAAGCCATCATTTCCACAAGAGACTATTTAATAGATACTTCTATTATGTCATTGTTCGTATGATCTCTCAAATCTAAAGTCAGCATAGAAATCTGCACTGTTTTAAAACTAAACATTAGAGTATGAATCTAATCATGCACATTTACTGCTTATTATTTCTTGAGAAAGCACGGGAAAAACATGCTAATCCATACAACCATGCAAGAAAGCATCCTTCTTCGCTCTGAAAGAACAGTAGCTTTTCCCTGGGGTGTAGGAGCAATCTTGGAGTTACTCAGACTGAAAGTAATTAATTTTATATTACTCATTATTCAAAGCCAAGCAACAGTTTTATGTTTTTTTTCCTATTCCACTTTCTTTTATGTATAAACAAAACATCAGGTAGCCCAATCCTTAAATTCTTCAATTAATATCTGTAATCCAGGCACAATTTCTACAACCACATTTATTTATTCAGGCCATAAATCTGTTGTTTCTAGTGACAGTGAATAGCTACTCCATGGGGTTCAGGTTGGGCCTTGGGTGGGGTGTAATTATCTTTTCCTAGTTCATTTACAGAATATCTGCCCTTTATTCCATGGATGATAGTCACACAGGTTAGCAGAGTGCTGTAATTCTCCAGAAGAAAGCCAAGGGCACAGACTTCTCAATTCACACTGATTTCTCTACCAAATTATCGCCAGCATTTCAGCTTGCCTCGTGTGGTGTCCTGCCTGCATGCTGGGTATCTAGAGAGGGAAGGGACTAGGATGGCGGAAGTAGGGGAAACACTTGCATTTCCATCCGGGGCTCTCAACTCTGTCAAGCCTACCCAGCAGTTGCCTGGTGTCTGCAGGAACCAGGAGTGCCACTACCAGTCACAGGCAGCTCACTCCGTGAGGAGCGAACATCCCTCACCAAAGCATCCTTTGCTTGCCCAGGAGCCCAGAAGCACGGAGGAACAGTGCTCAGCAAGACTGTAGAAGAGCAGGACTCTTCTAGGGATACAAGGGTGGGGCAGGGTGGAGTGGGGCAATCCTGGCCTGTTTAGCGCTCCCTTCCCCTTCCCTTGGCAATATATTCCCTCACAAATAATTAACCTAACCAAGCAGGGTAGAAAAGAAGACAAAATACGTGAAGAATAATTAGAAACTCACATTTTCACCTTTCATTTTATGTATGCAATAAAAATATTGAATGTAGAATTAGCAGAATAAAGGAAATTGGAGCCATTTATTGTTGAGGATAATTTACTTCAGAACTAATTAAACTTCATTGTGTATTTCGGTAACAAATCTCCTTTGTCTTCTCTAGTAGTAATCATCATACAATTGCTGCCATGTCTGTAAAAATTCAAATAATATAAGATTTTTGTTAAACAAGAAATGTTATTACAGGAATGATACTCAAAAAGTGTGGCCCTTTCCGTTGTGGGTGGATAGGTACAAGAGGCAGGTGGGAGGGAGGGGGAGCTGTCACCAGAAATAAATTACGTTTGAAAATGGCATATTGAGATCTAACACTTCGTGCGCTAATTAACAATATGTAAATCTGGGAAGGGAAAATGTGACCTTTGAATAATCCTTGAAGGGACCTAAGTCGGAGCAGATAAATGCAATTATGCTTAAGGGAGTGGATTATGCATAGAATGTTGTTGAGGTCACTATGAATAAAAACTACAATTTACACACCACTGTGGGGATGTGGCTTCATTATTTCAGTACAAAGATTGATCAACTTAACTCTTACTCCATTCTAAATGCATTACTTTAGTATTCTTAGTGAAAGTATGCCCTTAAATAAAATACAATTATATTTTTACTGTAATGGATTTTACTTTAGAGCAACATTCAGTTTTTGACCTTCAGTAATTAATAATTTAACTTGCTTGGTATGATCAATTTTCAAAACATTAAATACCCAAAGGAAGAAGCTATTATTTTCATAATGGCATAAGAAACTATACTGCTGGAAAAATATTTAAAATACTATGCCGTCTGGATTATGACCAAGAATATGACAATACATTTACTTTGAATAATGGGAGAAATATAAGTTAGAGACACAAGTAAAACTTGAATTTTGTTGCTTTGTGACTTTCTCAAATGGAAATCGGCTTTCTAACAGGAAATTTGTTATCTTCCCACTAGACCCATCACATTTGCTCACTTAACTATGAAATAGGAGTGATTTAAACCACGCCTTAGTAGAAAAGGGGGCGTGACGGCACATGCTTAATAGAAAAGGGGGCGTGGCAGCACATGCTTAATAGAAAAGGGGGCGTGGCAGCACATGCTTTCTCTGATTTCCAAAACTACTGGCTGCTTCCACAGCCTCAAAATCCCAACCATGGTTACAGCTGAGACATTTGGGCGCGGTCCTCTTCTAACTTCTGCTCTCCTCTCTTTAGTGTGTTGACCTTTCTCCTTAATTAACAATCGCAGTCGTTCGTTTTGGTCTGGCTTTCTAACTGATCCTGAGGTTCTTCTCTTTTACACTGCGAATTGATCAGGTCTTGAGCAGCAGCCCCTGGGCACTGAGTTGGTGCCCTCACCTGCCCAGCCATCGACAAGTTTCATTTCCTGGTGCCAAAGTTACTTAGGAGTTGAGCTAATCCTTTTCAAAGTTGACCTGTAACCACAGAAAAAAAAAGTACTAGTTCCTAAAATTAATTTCAGCATAGCCGTTAAAGAAAGTTTAGTAGTTTAGTATGTTTTAGTAGTTACGGCTGTTGACCAAAATTAAGAGAAGGTTATTTGCTGCAAGTGAAAGCTTCTAGGATTTAAAAATGTTTAAAAATTATATACAGATTTCTATATTAACACAAAACTGTGAGATTAATTTAAGGCAAATAAATTATATCACCAAATTAAAAGCAAGAATTATAACAGACATCCGAAATCATGATCAGAAGGAATAGTGCAAGTGACCCTGTACAGGCAGCTATTCAGACTCTCCACACAGGTCCAGGTCCACGGCCTCGAGCCTGGGACCAAGGGTTCTCCTTGAATGGAGCTTTGTCTGTGTTCCCAACGGTTGTGGGGATGACCAGCAGCAAACCCTGGAGCAGGATTCATTGTGTATGTGTTTGGTACAGAACTATAAAGCTTCATTTTCTCAAAGCTGTTCCTCATGGCTTCATCTTGTCTGTCTTTAGACCTGTAAAGATCACAAAAGAAAACATAAGAATCTCATTTTCCCATGAAAGACTCCAAAAGTGGCTAAAGAATGAATAAAATGAATATTTTTTTCCTGCTAAACAATATCTTAACACTGTAAATGTGTCAGACAAGTAATGTGCACAGCTACCATTTAAAATTGAACTGCAAATAATTATACTTCTGCATTCCAAAATAGAAAGAAGATCAAACAATGCCCAAGGCAGGGAAATGTCCGTCACTGGCGTGTGGCTTAGCAGGTTAAACTGCTGCCTAATGGAATGGGTCTTCTGTAAGGTTTTTGATGGTGTTATTGGGAGCAGTTGTATCTGCCATGAGTCTGGGTGAGATGCTGTCTGTGATGTCTTCCTAGATTGTAACAAGAGCCAAACGGAAGTCAAGCAGCTTCTGAGACAGCTCATCTACGCCACGCTGAACAAGGCCAAGCGTTCTGTTTCCACCTGTCCCTCCCAATGAACAAGGAACCGTTTGAACCACTTTTCCTTTATGCCTTTCTTCACTTTTATGTTGACTTTCTCCTCATGAGTTCACATAGCACAGAAAAGCTTAGGAGGACCGTCTCTCCAAACCCTGCAGTGGTTAACACCAAGTAACACAGGTGAAAGTCAGTTTACACAGTGTGGCAATGTGGCCCAGGTGTATAGTACTAGCACTACTTGACCCATGAGCTTGGGTATCATACCCAAACAGTAGTTAAAATTATTAGTTTAAAAGTTTATGGGCATTCTGATCTACAACTTTCCAATAATATAACTATATAAAAGATTCACTATAAGGAGATTGTGGAGGAAAGGCCCTGCAGCCTTGTTGTAGTAAGGCCGCTTGTTTGTTTTCTGGCAGCACACAGAAACCATATTATTTGAATCACTGCTTGGCCTATTAGCTCTAACTTCTTATTGGCTAACACTTTTATCTTAATTTAACTCATTTCTAGTAATCTGTGTATTGTGACTTTATGCTCTCTCTTTCATCCTGGCAGAGAAGGAATGGCAGCAGCAGAGGCAGGAGCCCAGAGAATCACATCAGACCAACAGTCGGCAAGCAAAGGATAGAAGTACACATTAATGGACCCCAAACCCTCACAGCCTATCTTCAGAGACCCACTTTCTCCAGTAGAGCCTCGCCTCCAAGAGGCTGACAGCATTTCCAGACAGTGCCACCAGATGGGGACCAAGTGTGGAAACTATAAGCTCAAGGGATGCATTTCCAACTACACTACAGCCCTTTCCTGGTTTCCAAACCCTCCCTTCTACCATTTCCCTGTCTTATCGGCATTCATTGCATTTAAGCGCCATTTCTTATAACTTATTAAAAAATTCTTCTACATTACTGGCACCATCAATTATTACAGGGTTTGCTAAACCAGGAATAGATATCAATCTTATTACCACTAAGCGTCACTTTATAATTAATAAGTAAAAATATGTCTGCTATGAAACATTGACTGTCATGATTTAAATACATATTCCATCACCAGGCAGCTAATAAGATGTATTTTACACCTTTCATTTCACCATTTCCAGTATTTTCTCTTCTTGGATCTTTAGTCTCTGGTAAATGACCCACATCTTGCCTCAGTGGAAGAGACTCAGACATAGAATGAGAATACTAACATAAAAAAAATTGACAGTCCAAGAAACCACAGCTTCTCATTTTAAAAGTAGGGACTAGAAATCAAGGAAAGATTTTATTCTGTTGTATGTCATTTATACAGAAATGTTAATATACATTATTTATTAATTCTAGGTTTTGAGTTCTTTTGGACAACACAAAACAAAAACATAAAAAGCCATGAAGACCATTTTCATAGAAAGAATAGTAGTGTTAAATATAGGGTAATGTGTAAGACATGATTAAATATATTCATATTAATATTTAAAAATTAAAATTAAATCCACATGTGCATACAAATAATTCTTTTATCTATGGAAATATTTCAGAGATCATATGGATTTTTTCAAATTAAAATAAGCCAAGCACACAATTATACCCCAATCTTTAATAAAGAAACCAGCAAATTAATATAAATAGTGAGGGGAACATGCCACTACCAAACATAATGATCCAAAGAAATATAATATTTCCATGACAACAGAAAAGTGTGAATCTCATTTCTTATGCTGAAAATAAAATTTATTATAAAGATTTCAGTTTTATCATAAAAATATAATAAAATAATACTATATAATGTTGCAACATGTTCACATGATGAAGTTTTCCTTCTTTCATTATTTATTTTACATTTTGACCATAGTTTCCCCTTCCTCCTTCCCTCCTATTCCCTTCCTCATCTCCCCCCATCCGTTCTTCTGTTTCTGTTCAGAAAGGGGAAGGCCTCCCATAATTAACCTTTAACAGAAATCTATCTCCACATTATAGATGGAGAATTTGGACTAATAAGGATCAGGTAGAATGGAGGCTTAATAAGGCCTTGTTCTACAGCCTGCACTCTTTTACGTTAGCATTTAATATTAATATCTCTTCTTTGTAGTCAAAAACATAACGTCATGCAAAATCAACAAGCTCGTTGTATTTAGAACACCTGAATGAGTAAAACATCTGTAGGTGTTTTCTTAATCACCAAATGTCACTTAATAATGACTGTGATACATAAATATCCTACTACAGAAAATACATTGAAGCTATTGACAAGAAAACATATACAAATATACATTGCATTTCCTGAAAAATAAGAAAACACTTACAGGATGTGGTCTCTTTATATCATGGAAAGTTTTTCTGCCTTCTTCAACCATGACAGATAGTTTCCTGGATACGTTAGTCTACGTTGGCCGTCATGGCCTTCTAAGATTAGCAATGTATTGCTCCAGGCTCTTCTGACTCTTTGTTTTCCCTGACAGGTCACTGCTATTATGCTGGTGGCCTTCTCTATACATGTGACTTCAGATGTTTTTGCCCTTCTATCTTTCAGTGCTCTTTCTTTGTTTTGTACACTTGGAGTTTTAACTATGATATGTCCCGGGGAGCTTAGTTTCTGGCCTTATATAGTGTTCTGTGTGTTTCTTGCCTCTGCATGTTATTTCATTATTTTATCTAGGTCATACACTTAATTTTTAAACCCTGATATTCTCTACCTTCTGCTAGATTCATTTGCCTTATAAAGCTTCCCCTTTACTTTCCTAGTTGGACTGTTGGAGTTTTCAATTTTATCTTCAGTTTACCTTGAGGGTTTTTTTTTTCAGTTTTTCTATTTATTGAACTCTATTTCAAAATACTGGATTATCCTGGACATCATTTAGCCATTGGTTCTTCTTAAGTTCACTGAGCTGTTTCTTTGTGTCTTTTTTAAACTCCTTGAATTCTTTGGTAGAGTTTATGATCATTATTTCAAATTCTGTGCCCTGGATTCATATATATAGTTCTCAGTGGTGAACATTTCTATAAGACTGATGAATTTCGGGTGAGGGGTACTCTGTCTTGATATTGCTTCTTGTTTGTATTTTTGATGTGAGCTCTGGGCATGTAGACTTTTTTGTGAGTTTTGTTTATCCTATAGACACGGCAGGTAAGCACAGGTCAGTTAAGACTGAAAGTTCAGTATGGCTTGAGGATAACGAAGTCAGATGGAGAAAGGGGGCTGGGCTGTTATGCAAGATGTACATTCTAGTCCAAGCCTGGAGTTTGGGCTTGAATCTGAAGGTTGAGTAAGGTATATGGAGGGGAGAATGAGGCAGACTCCTCATCCTGCTAGACCCTGGCAAAGAAATGCAAGACCAAGCTGGGCAGAGAGGTTGCATGTGGTTGTCACTTGAAGAGCCCACAGGTTGGGAGCGAGTAGAATGGGTCTTGGCTAGAGCCTGCAGAGTAGCTGCAATGGAAGCAGAGTTAGCCACACTAGGCTGGAGCACTAGATGTGGGAATCTGGCTAGATCTGGGTACTTGAAAAGATTACATAGAGGGTCAGCTGGACTCACAGGGTTAGATGCTAAGAACAAATGCGCAAGATCTGACTTGGCAAAGGGGTTAGGATGACTGTTCTTTATTTATTACAATTTTGGTACACGAGCATAAATAAATTTCACATACATTTGCAAATGTAACATTTTTGTTACCTCTCTTATTATGACTGAAATTTTCACCATTTACTGACAAGAAGAACTCCCTTGTTTACCTTTTCCTAAGGGTTGCTCTGTTGCTACTACCTGTCATGAAAAACAAAGAAAGCAAAACCTTTAGAAATGATGTTTCTTCATTCTCTCTATTTCTCTCTCAATGTATCAATCACCAAAACAAAAATATTTAGTCTGTCAAGTTATAGACACAATTCCTGAGAAGCTGGGGATGAAAGAGATTAAGGAGTGAATTGTAGTAGAGCCAGTAACACTTGATAGCAGATGAGAAAATAGGTTTAATTCATAAGATGTGTTACTGAAATGAATTTATTACAGATACATTGTTCAAAGTTTGTTTTTTCAAAAAAAACAAAAACAACAGTGGACAAACCTCAAGAGTCCTTAGTTGAGTCTTCAATTTCTTTCTGGAATATGGATGTCTTATCTATACAATGCAGTTACAAAAACATTAAAGAGAACATTTGTTACAGTAAAGTTAAATATGCAAGCTTAAAGGTATATATACATATATGTGTGTGTGTGCATTACATATACCTTATCATTACATTTTGATGTTTGTATATTTTGATGAAACAGCGAGACAAAATTTCAGATGTTTGAAGCATTTGCAGGAAGACATTGTTACAGTAGGAACTGAGCAAGAAAAGCCATTTCAAGGCAGTGTTTATTTGAGAATGTGCACACTCATCATTCTTATTATATTAGACCTTGCACAGAAAACAGTTTGCCTGCACATTTTCCAGTTGATCAGTGTTGTTATCCCTCCCATTAACACAACTGGGACAGCTCGTTCGCTGACTGGGAGGACTCCCTTGGTTGCTTTCTCCTTCTGTCTTCTTGGTTTCTTCTTCCTGTCATGAAAAAAAAAAACAAAGGAAACGCAACTTCAGAAATTATATTTGTTCATTCATTTTCTCCATCACTCCACCACCTTAGTTGTCATGAAGGCAAACATATATACAATCTGTCGAGTTAGAGGCACGGTCCTGTGAAGAGCAGATAAGAGAGATGAGCTTCTTTTTCTCAAGTGCCCCGTTCAGCCAACATCAGAGAAGCTTCCCCCCGGCAGAAGATGAGAACAGATACAGGGACCACAGCCAGACAAGGCGCAGAGAGTGAGAGACCTTGACCTTGGAACACTCAGCCCTAAGTGGGATGACGTCATCAAATCCCTGCCCTCAGAGCTCAGGGAACCCTGCAGAAGAGGAGGAAGAAAGAGGGTGAGAGCCAGAGGGGATGGAGGACACCAAGAAAACAGGGCTCTCTAAATCGCCTGAGCAATGCTCACATGAACTCAGAGACTGAAGCAGCATGCATGTGGCCTGCATAGGGCTGTACCAGATCCTCTGGGTTTATACAGTGGTTTCCAGTTTAGTATTTTTGTGGGATTCCTGAGTGGGTCTCTGTTTCTTGTGCTTTCTGATGGACTCTTTAGCTCTGTCTTCAGTTTTTGTTTTATCTTATTATATTTTGTTATGTTTAAAAAATAATTGAATAACGAATGAATGGATGGATGGACAGACGGATGAATGACTATCTAGCCATAAGGCAAAAGTTAACATGGAACTGCCATTTGTAACTAATAGGAAAAGGAAAATCAGGTTTCTACAATGGAATGATATTGGATATATCAAAGACTCCAGGGTAGGTCGAGCTCAGGAGTGGTTGACCAACAAATAATGAACTCCTCGGTTTGTTGGTGTTTTGTTTGTGTGTGTGTCCGCATGCACATTTTTGATTTATTTTTGTTTTTGTTTATTTTTGGAGGGGATGATACCGTATTTTGTTTTCTAGGTCTGGGGCATTTTGTTGCTGTATTGGGATTTTGTTTATTTTTTGAGAAAGAACTTAAAGTTGGGTAGCTAGGGAGAGGAGAGGATCTGTACAAGCTTGGAGGAAGGCAAGAACATAATCGATACATATCTAAAGTTAAAAATTGTTTGAAATAGGATAAAAAACCCATTGCCATTGATTGCTCTTTGGGCTGATGAGGAGGGGGACTTGATCAGTGGAGGGGGACTTGATGGGGGAGGGGGAGGGAAATGGGAGGCAGTGGTGGGGAGGAGGCAGAAATGTTTAATAAATAAATAAATAAATAAATTTAATAATAAAAAAGAAACACTGTAAAAAATTGTTTGAAATAATACAAAACAATGGTGGAAAGTTTTAAATTAGGAGTCATGGCAGGTGGGTCCCACCTAAGACCCCAATGGCTCAGAAGACGGAGGCAGTCACATTGCTGAAGTCCAGAACTGTGGATCAGCCCAAGGAATGCAGTGAGACCCGCATCTCCTGTAAAGCTTTGGAACTGTGGAAGCATCTCCCATAAAAACAAAACCATAAGAACCCAAGTTAAGGGTAGGTTCCTTTAAATTCTTTGTAATGATTTTTCTGTTACTCGATAGTTGTGACTCAGTATTCACATGAGTGAAAAGGGGCAGGTAAATCTAAGGGACAGACCGCTGAGTTCCAAAGGTGATGAAAGACATGGGTGGCATTTCCAGCTCCAAACATTAGGGCATGATCCTGCTATCTCTAGATATGTGTGATTCCCTAGCACCACAAAGTAATGAAAGAAAAAAAAATCTGTGAATACCATAGCCACTAACATATCCAGAGTATATATCAGGCACCCCTAAGATGTCCTGCTGGCTGGAGATATTTAAAAACCTGACATCATCTCCCAGAGGTAATTATTTACACTCCATGGACAATTCTTTTCCTCCCTTTGATTCTAGGAGAGTGTAGAATTTCATCTCAAAAACAGCTACACATTGGATCATATGTGAGCATGGACTTTTACGTGTACATTATCAGGAAAAGATAAAGCTGGATCTTTCCAAGGAGACATATTTTTTCCTATACAAATATTAAATTATAAAGTATTACAAATTATTTATTTCACAATATGGCATGCCCCTAAATTTTTTCAAAATGTATTTAATTATTCTTCGAGAATTTCAAACATTATCATTTTATAATGCTTCTTCCCCATGCCCCACCTTCCACCCTTATCCATGCACCCACCTTCATGAGTACACATGTGCTCTCCCCTAATTTTGTGTGTGGAGGCCAGAGACAATAGGTATCCCTCTCCTTATTTTATGTGCTCGATGGACTGGCTAGACTGGCTAACTAACAAGAATCCACCTGTGTCCATCCCCAACACAGGTATCGTAAAACTCCAAATTCTGAACCACTGGGAAAGGTCACCCTTTTGCATGAATCCGACACAGGCATCATCAACTCTACATCATTCAAAACTGTTATTGCCTAGCCATAAGATACAACTTGATTTTACTTTGTATAATTTAAAGAGGTTATATATTACCAAAAAGAAGCAAAAGATGCTATACATTCAAGTACAAAATTTAATGAGGAGTTACTGTTAATTCTAAGGACATTTTAGATCTTATGATTAGGGCTAAAAATAGATTAAATTTTCTATAAGTTTCATATGATAACTTGAAGGTGATTGCATTTGGTTGATGCTACACTATTAAACACAATAAAACACTAAATGAGAAATGAAATGTTTCCTTACCAAGTGTTGCTGGTGTGCAATGCCATTATCATCATCATCTCCTCTCTGTTCTTCTTCTGGTGACACTTCTATGATGCCCTCTG
This sequence comes from Alexandromys fortis, assembly GCF_014885135.2. Classification (NCBI taxonomy): domain Eukaryota; kingdom Metazoa; phylum Chordata; class Mammalia; order Rodentia; family Cricetidae; genus Alexandromys; species Alexandromys fortis. Next base: position 4,230,301 of record NW_026067899.1, read on the forward strand.
CAGACAAATCTATATATTTTGTGAACAGAAACTTTAAAAAAATAACATAAAATAATAGCCTCCACATCAGTATGTAGAAGCAGCTTAAAATCGATTAAAATAAAGTGCATTTTTGTTTTCCCAAGGACTTTCAAGTAACCTGAAGATTCACCATCTGACATGTTCTGCTGTTAAGATTCCTTATAGTATCAGAAGTCATCCTTGCTTGTGCCTCTCCCTTGATAAGCAGGTGGCAACCACAGCACTCCGTGGGGAGACCACATCATTACCATTGAGCAGTAAACTACTTCATTGTGTGTCTATAAAGTTCACCTTCAGGCTGGAGCGGGCAATCTTTTCAGTCATCTAAGAATGTATTCTCTCTGTCTTGCTCAGTAATTCCTTATTATGTGCCTTCTAGGTGCCGGTCCACGGCTTTTGAAAATGTGCCTGAAATGTACAGTGAGTGCATTTTCTCGAGATGATGCCTGCTCTGATATTGAAAGAACAGTTTTAGGAAGATGGAGGGCAGGAAATGATGACAGCGTGAAAGATAACAACAGAGGAAGAGGAGAATTCGGCATAGTGCTTGTCTAAAATGATAGTTACTGGTGAAGGTGGAAACACCAATAATGCTGGAGAAAAGAGCTAAGGAGGGAGATTTGTTCAGAGATAGCTTATGAAAGTCTCGTAACTGGGAAGTTGCATTTTAACTTCTTCATGTTGTAAGTAGAGCATAAATGAATGGGGGCAGACGAACTCAGAGACGGCAGCAAAGCAGAGAGAGACATCATGCAGAGGTAGTGTTTTCAGAAATATCTAGGGTATACCCTTATTAGTGTCAGAAAGAGAATAAATTTTGTTAAATGGAAATGCACAAATCTGAATTCCTCAAGCATGAATCTCTAGTAATTACTGGAAGAAAGAATAAATTAGATGCAAAAAGAAACCGAAATGTTTGTAAGTATCCATGGTTGCTCAATATTTCTACTTCATTGTAAATTTTGAGGGAATTCACTTAATTCTTGTTGTAAGCATTGTGCTCTTTGTTGCTGCAAAGTTGAGCAAAATAATAATAACGAGAAGATAAAGAAGGAGGAAGAAGAGAAAGAAGGAGACGGGGATAAGAAAGGGGAAGGAGGAGAAAGAGAAGAGAAGGAGAAGGAGATGACGAAAAAGTAAGAATGTTTGGAACTGTAACCTATTCAAGTGCACACTATTATGTCAGATGACTGTTACACACCTACAGTAATGTCTGTCGGTGCTAAGCTGGTACAGGATGTTGAACTCAACTTAGAGATAACAAATGGACTGCATGTGGAATGAAAATTGGTTTTGTGCTTTCTCCTTTAAGGTAATATATCTTGCTTTGCAATCACACTAACACAGAACTTCTGGGTACAAGAAACATCCTGCTTCAGCTTCCCAAGTGGCTGAGAACACAGGTGTGGGTCATGACACCCATCTCTAGTAGGCATTTTCAAGTTTTGGAAAATCAAAAAAAAAAACATATAATAATAGACTTTACAATGCCTATGATGTTTAGAGTCTAAACCCGTACATTTTTGGTACTGAAACATGAAACTAGAAACCTCTAAGCCAGTCCCTACATCTATTTAATCTCCTGTTTATGCTTGGAGTACTGATACACCTTGAAATACTGATAGCAACAGTAAAAACTGAATTCTTTATGTCAGGTTTTACCATCATACTGGGGAAGAGAATTAAGATTGTGAAAGTGGTAGCAAGTTCTAATAACTTTTCTTTCCATATTATGTTGAAGCATAAAATTTACCTGATTTGAAAGGTTTTAACATGCTTATTTCTACTTTATCTGCAGAAGACTCTTTCTCTGTAGTTGTAGACTGGATAGGAATTGAAGCAAGATGTTTAGTAAATTGCATGCTTTACCACGTACATCCTTAATAGTTCAAGAAAAACGGTACACATTTTTACCTTTAAGAGAAGATCATTTTTAACCCACGCTAAAAGGCAATAGGGAAAATGGTCAAAATTATGAATTATGACAACACCCCCTCTGAACACATGAAGAGGTAGGACGGGGATGACAGTCATACTCACTTGAAAAATTATTTTAAGTTTTGTCTTTACTCTGGTCAGCATAGCAATATAATGCTATGAAATTAATACATATTTAATAAAACATTCAGTTAATATTTCAAAATAGTGATGATAAAGCCAAAAGATGTAACGAAAGCAAAAAAAATATTCACCTATGGGTGGCAGCATTTGGGCTGAGGAGGACAGATGTGATGTACAAGAAGAGGGACAAATGGCTCCACAGAAAGTGACAAACTTGACTGCATGGGTTTCCAAGTCTTCCAGAACGTTAGGAAGGACAGTGTTTTCGTATCAGTTGAATGAAATGTAGAATTCATTTTTGAGGATGACAAGTTTCCAAATTGATAAGAGTAGATATGTAGTTCCAGAATAAGAGTTCATAAACGGTTTCTTCTTTCATTCAAATGGCTAAACAAATATTTCTGACAAATACATTCAAAAAATTGTTTTCAATTCATTAATTTTAATGTATGCGTGTAAATGTTTAGCCCGCAGAAACCTGTGCAGCATGTGTATGCCTGGTGCCCATGACGGATCACCATGTGGGCACTGGGTCCTCTATAAGAGCAACTAGTGTTCTCACTGGCTGAACCATCTCTCCAGCCCTTCAATTAATCTTTTCATATAAAAGAATATTTCTTACCTAGCACTCTTCCTTTTGTGATGTCTTTGCTTTTTTCTTCTTGAGTTCCAGAGAAACGACTATCCCGAAAAACCCTCTCAAAGAGTTTCTGTTAAAATTAACATCAAGAAAGAGTAGGACATCTTTTGTCGGTTACTTTCTAAAATGCGTCACAATGTTTATTTTGAAAGCCATTCAGCGTAAGTTAAGAAAATGTACTAGAACTAATACATTCCACTAAAGGACCTGGCATAGACTCTCTAGATCAAATATATGTTTTACTTTCATGGTTTCTCAGTCTTTAATCAAACATGAGCGTTGACAGTAAGCATAGCCTAAAAAATTCCAATATTTGCTCTTATGCAATGTTCAAGAAGGAAACTGCCTTTAAAATATCTAATACAGGAGTTGGAGATTTAGCTCAGGGGTAGAATGCTTGCAAGCACAAGGCCCTGGGTTCAATCCTCAGCTCAAAAAAAAAAGAATATCTAATGGTTTTCAGATCAAAAGGAATATTTTTGCAACACACACAAAATCCTAAACATCTACTTGCTATTGAAAAAATATAAGTTATTTGAAATATTTTAAACTACATAAATAGCTTTTGTTTTAAAATATGATAGTCAGCTTGAGAACCAAACCCATAGAATATAACAATGAGAACAGAAAAATTCAGATGTTGCTTTGCTTAGCTTACAAAAGGTTACTCTGTGCGTGTGTTCATATGCACGTCTGTGTGTGGAGCAGTGTGTGATATGCATGTGAGTGTGCACTTGTTAAAGGCAAGTCCCACCATTTCCTGACAGGGTGTTAGTGTCATGCTTCCACATAAAGTATCTACGTCATTTGGTCCTAATATATTCTTATGAACACTGAGACCAACGGACAACATGAGCATAGTTAGTGTTTCCTTCATTGAGATGAAGACTTAAGAGGAAAGACATGGCCTCTACTCTCGCTCCAGAGGGTCCCTCCTGGAAGGACCAGTCAGTCGCTGTTAAATTTTAATGGAGCTGTTAAATTTCCTAGCCCCTTTTTCTACAAAACACTGAGGTCAACTAGATATCAAAGAAAGGATTGGAAGTTTAACCAAAGTGTGACTGGCCAATTACATGGCATTGTATACTTGACCCTAGGAATAATCATACCCATGGCGTCTAACTGTTATGTTGTTTGTAACTTCAGCTGCTTTCCCATAAGGTTTGATTCTTACATGGCCTCTCTGCCATGGAGAAAGTTAAACACATGAAATCACAAAAAAGAAAACACATTTCAGGCTCAAAGATAAAATGTAGTCACACGTCACTGTCCTATCCAAGTCTTGGAGCTAGTTTAAACATTTCAAAAACGAAGCGTGGAATCATCTACTAAATCGTCAAGAAAGTTTGAAGAAAATTCCACTTGACCTTTAAAATAACCTTCATATTGAATATATTGAATGAGATATGATATTGAAACTTTACCAATGGCCATTTATTTTCTTTGTGATCACGCTTTTTTGACTTTTTCTCTGAGGACACTTGTAAGCCTGGTTCTGGAGATAAAATAAACACGTGTATATCATGTGTATATGTGGAAAGTAAATTACTAATAAGAGTTAGGTGAGGTTATATTTTCTATAGCAACTTATAGAATATCACATATATAGAGAGAACATTATATGAAGGATATTGTATAGAAACATATAACTATTTAACATTAATGATAATAAAATGGCATTTATCTTTTCACAATAAATTATTTCAATCAACTTTAAGCTTTATTTATAAAATAGATATAATCATTCAAAACATAACTTGGACAGATATTGGGTGTTTTAAAGACAACATGCAAACATCTCAAAGACTCATCCACAGTTAATCTACTGAACATGTGTGAGCAAACAAACCCCCAGCAACAAAACTTCTTAAACACCACTTGAAAGAAATCAATACTAAATTATTTTCTATCTCAAAATAACTTTTAAACTACTCAAAAATGTATTCATCACAATATTGCTCCTGTGTGCACATTTGTCTGTGTGAACTTGTTCCTGACGCCAAACATGTTTTTACACACTATTCTGGACAAATGTCTAACACTCTGTTACATGAGTCTTCCTTATTTTTGAATCTTTCTCACCCTCTCTCTAGATTTACAGCGACTGGTTTTCCTGGAGCCTATGTAAATACCATATTCACAGTTCATCTTACCTCCTTACCACATGAAATTATTGATTTACATGCTTAACACTTCTACTCATGGACTGGGAGGTGCAATATCTTTTTCCTCATTCATTCATTCGTTCATTCATTCATCCATCCATCCATTCAAAGATAGGGTCCCCAGTAGAGGAAGAGAAGAGACTAGAAAACAGTGTTACAAAATGAAGATGAAACTAGACAGACGTGTAGTAAAACATCCAGGAATATTTAGAAATTTATGATATACACATCACTTTCTAGGATGAGGAATTTTAGCCTGTTTTAAGTGCTAATCTGGATTTCTGGAGAACAGAACTCTTGCCATCGTCGTGAACAATTAGCACATTCGATGAGCAGGGAAGCAGGGTATCTACCAGCTTTGAGTTCTCTGTGGACTGCATTTCCATGGTGAGGGCTTCATGATGCTGAAGGGACTCACTCTAGTGTTTCCTAGCACTTCTGTCTCTTATTTCTACTGAATCATGGGAGAAGCCAGGGTGGAACTAGAGGAGCAGCTCCTTCTAGGGGTTATGCTTAGAGCACAGGGAGAATGATTCTGGACCACTCAGGAAAAAAAGGAAACAGAAAAACAATTATTTGAGAAAGACAAGGTGAACAGACCGGAAGGGAGGTTAATGGGGGGTGGCTTTGATCACACTGTTTTCTATGCACATATGAAATGCTCACAACTGACTTGAAAACAAGCAAATAAGAAAAAAGTAAAAAAGAAGGAATTTTAAATACAATTAAGTCACTTGGAAGGATATATGAGTTTGGATTTGTACATTATACCTAATTATAGAATATTTTATCTATGATCATGTATGTACCTGAAGACACCCCTAAATTAACTGAAATAAAAACAGAATTATTAATAAATAGCCTAGTGTCAGGATATGACTAAAATGGACTTTCCTTATCTTTGAATATAAATTATCTTGCTATGTGCCAAAGCTAGCCCAGAACTGGGCACCAGGATCTGGGACTCTGGGCTGTGACAGCATCTGCATCTCTGGCGTTACCATGGATACCTGTACCTCGTCATGACACCTTTAGATACAGTTCTCTTATACTATGTCATCAATTGTACCCAGTCCCAGCATGTGTAAATTTCAGGAGGATCTGATAAACCCCAGGGTTAGCCTTGGTAAGGGCCGATTAGGGACAGTAAATTTAAGGCATTAAAACTAAAAGGGAGAAAAAAAAAATCCAGGTTGGAACTCATTTGTCAACATCTCCTACATTTTTTTTTTTTTCCAAAATACGGATGTCGCTGATAACACCTGAGCTGGGGATGACGAATTCCCCATCCTGAGTTATTGAGTGAAACTGGAACGGGATGCGTATGCACATCAAAATTCCACCAACTTTGTCCCTAGTAATTAGAACTGCAGCTTTTACCTAGCTTTGATGGTCTTCCCTTTGCCTTTTCCACTGCTTCAGTTTGGGGAGACGTTTCCACTTTGGGAGTAGGCTGGTTGGATTGCGAAACAAGGCTGATTGTAAAAATTATACATTTCACCCACTATCTCCTTAGTAATTCAAGAAAAAAATCACAAAAGTTGTTACCATTGAGCATGACTCTTTCTCGGTGTTCTCTAAAAAGCAACAGGAAATATGATTAAAATATGATCAAAAAAGCTAAGGCAACTAGTATTCAGGAAGACATAGCAAAGAGCAGAATTCTGATGCTCATATTTCTTTTTTTTTAAATATTTATTTATTTATT
>NW_026067899.1:4237970-4243797 GCF_014885135.2 Alexandromys fortis
CCTTGCTCCAGACTGGTTCAATGACCTGGGATGGATGTGGGAAGCCAGTGCCATGAAGAAATTGTTACCACCTGTTGTTCAAACAAGTGGCTCTGGATAATTTTGCAATCAATCTTTACTTCCTAAGTTTCTAAACATGGTCACAATGATTACTAATGTATTCCTTGCTTCTTTCCCCTTCTGTTACCCAACTTTCCCACTGGTAGCCATTACCTTCTTGATTTTATCTCTACTGTTAAAAGCATAAACAGTCTTGCGAGCTGGAAAGGAAGTTTACTAACTAGGCACACCTACAGGTAGAACAGCGTGCCCAGTTGGCATCATTTGCAGTTACAGCGTCATGCAGGGTAAGAGACAGTTTTGTCTTTAGTGGTTAGTAATTACGTCTGGTAGGGTCTAGGTTCTTACAATCAACTCAGCAGCCAAATCCAAATCAATCCATTCTACATTCTATACTATTCCATCGCCTCTGGGGATATACCAGGTTTTTCCATTTAGCCTATAGGCAACATAACTTGAAAACTTAATCGTTGGCACAGTTTATTCCTTGTTCGTGCCCTTCTCCCTTAAGTTCTTGGGGAATTGACACAGCTATTAGAAATGAGGGAACTGTTGGGTTTCTATGCTTCTGCCTCATTCCGTGTTTCTAGACTGTTCCCATTAACTCTTCATACTTAATAACATTTCTCAAAAACTCTAGGTGTGGTGAAGATGGATATGAAGTTCACAGGAATAGTCAGAGCCAGGAGAGTTAATAGAGAGCAGAATAACAAGATGAGGATGAAGCTGACCAACATTGAGGTAAAGTTTCTTCACAAAATGTTTGAGAAAAATTTATCTATTCCCACGGCAGAACGACTTTATTAACATTTCAAAAGGTGAACAAACGTGGTTCCCTGAAGAACTCGAACCCGATCGTTAATAGTAAATACTTGTGCCGCTCAGGTAGCCCAGCTCAGCAGTAAAGGCTCTTGCTGTGAAGTCTGACATCGTGAATTGCATCCCGGGAACTAACATACCTGAAGGAGATAACTTGTTCCTATGAATTTTGTCCTCTGACCTCCACACATGTGCCTCTGTATGCCCTGCAAGTGTGTGTGTGTGTGCGTGCGTGTGTGTGTGTGTGTGCTCAGCTCATTCACACACAAGAATGAACAGTATGCAATGTTTTAAAGCTGTAAGATGAGATGAGATGAGATGAGATGAGATGAGATGAGATGAGATGAGATGAGATGAGATGAGATGAGATGAGAGGGAACCACTTTCCTTGCTGGTTTTGTGGCGGGGCGCATCTCACTCCCAGTGTTGAAGGAATGCATTCTCGTACTTTTCACTAAGTGTTCTGGTTCTCACTTTCAGTGAACTCATCGAGAACGGAGAACAGCTGAAGGGCAGCTGAGTGTAGAGTGTGGCTTAACCTGCAAATGGGACTGGATTTAATGCTTGCCCAGAAAAGATCAAAGAAAGCCAAGTTGTGGTGGCGCAAGCCTTTACAAAGCAAGTTCCAGAACCCACATGTTTGTAGCATATGTTTAAAAGTTCTGATACCAGAATAATGATACCATGGATAATGCCAGAAATACTCCTCTGAGTGTAATGTGACAGGCAAGTGATTTCATATCATCATTGACTGATTTGCCATTCTTTTGGTTCTTGGCAGTAGGAAACTACTTATTGACTATGATGAAGAGGAATTGAGACAGACATGTTCAGGTAAGCCTTCTGATAATGAATTAGTCTTGGCTTTCCAACTAGAAAAAAGAGCAAGGAAAGTTTGAAAATAAATGTAAATTGAATTGGCATTTATCTTAACTTGTTTTCTAAGGGCCTAGAGATCAGAATCCTTTTTAAAAAAATGATGTAAAATGTTTAATCCCAAAACTCCTAAAATCGCTTTTACTTAATTTCTTTGAAATATATGTCATTGTATAGAAAGAAAAATAATTGTATGAGTGACACATTAAAATTTGAATTGTTAGAAAATGGATTTTCTCTGAAATATTGGAAGAAATGTACTGAATCTAGTTAAGGAATATTATTATATATGATGTAATGTTCTCTAATCAGCATTGAGATCTATTCACTTGGGCTCATAGTCAGTTCTTCATAGAGGTCATATTTTTTCTATTAACCATCTTGTTCACACTAACACAAGCACACTTTCTATTTTCCTTACGTTTGTTAGGAACAAATCACATTTTCTGAATCACAACAATGTCTTTATTATGTACTGTGTGTTCCTCACACATAGCTGTAGACCTTTTTCTCAAATATTGATGCCTGGAATGACCTTCTCATTGGCTATGACAGTGCATACCATCTTTGTGGATGGGTAGCATGGAGAACAGGAAGGCTGGGAGAATTAATATTGCACCTACTTCTTTTCAAATAACTGAAAATCTTACCTGACTGGGATGGTTTTGCCCCTGTCTTTTCCACTCCTTCACTTTGAAGAGAATCTTTCACTTCTGTGGTAGGCAGGAAAGGCTTTGAAACAGGGTAATTGCTAGGTGTTAAATACTGCGTATAGTATCCACTTAGTAATTCAAGAAAGTTATCAAAGTCATTACCGTTGAGCAAGCATCTTTCCTGGTGATCTCTACAAAGCAAAAGGAGGTGCAGTCAATCTGTGTAGACAACAAAGGGATTAGCACTTGCAAAGACACAGGAAGAAACAGAATCCTTGTGTCTGTAGTTCTAATCAAGTGTTTTAATTTTGCTAACTCATCAGGATGCAATAGACACTTAGAAACTGTGCTAAAAGGCACTAGTATCTCACTTGGTCCTGCAGGGTAACTGAAAATGCTAACAAGCCTTGACAGCTCTCCATCTGAAGTCTTTTTCCTGTGTGCTGTGTCAGCTACCAACCTTGGCACACAGGCGTATTAAACTCTAAAGAACCGTTCTTCTAAAACATAGTGATGCCTAACCTCGATCATTCCTCTTCATTCCTGTATTCCACAAAGAGTACCCGAGACAACGTGTTATCAGTATTAAAGTCTCCCAATCAAGATTCTCAAATGGTGCCTAAAGACTCCTACTGATCCTGTGAAACCTTTTTGGGGGGACAAGGGAGCCTTGCATGATAAACCTATTCTCTGAGAAAGGGAGTAATCTGTGATTACAGTAATCCAGGCTGTCCCTGGAGCATGAGAAATTGTGTCCTGAAAAGCAGCTTGTCCCCTCAACCAAAAAGGACTCTCTCAAGACCACTTTACAGAGCAGAACTGGTACAGCGACCTTCAGAAACACCTTGACTATAACTTTGGAATGATGGAACTTCTTCAGCTACATCATTTGTACCTACATCTGTGCCCAGATCCTGAAGATGAGTTTAGTGTTCCTTTATGATATGTACAATGACTGAATATTTTTCTGATTTTCAACTTATTGGAAATCTTAATATTCGTAGCTGGAATGGGTGGCTGATCATAGCTCTTTGGAGCTACTGGAACATAGTTCTGAAGCCAACTAAAAGTAAGAACAGTGACAAGACAGAAGAACACTAATAGGACATATGAATGCACATTTTATCAGTTTTAAAGTTAACACACAGAGTAATGTGTTTAGTCTTGACATTTCATGGTATGGTACTCTTATTCCTCCTTTCACATTGCTATTTCCCAACCCTCTGAGTCCTCATGCTAACCCCCTCCCTTCTCCCATTAGCATGCCTTCCTGCTTTCATGTCAGGTGTCAGGAGCCACCTTTATGGGATGACTTCTGCCACGATCCTAGCCTCAGTGGATTCACACATTCCAGGGTAGGAACATGAGAATTAGAAAATGTTAAGTAGGGGAAAGAGAGATAAGAAAAAAAATCACAGAGACACAGCATAGTAATGGGAGGGCAACTCAATGAATACCAAATGCTGAATTCACCCACATTTATTTTCCATAAACTTTTATACCCTAATACAAAAGGGGGGAAGGCAAAAGACTGCTTTAATATGATACAAAGGACAATTATAACAGCTACTTGCTCCAATACTTGAGGCATCAAACCATTATTTCTTGAGAAAAGCATTCTGTTGTTTAGGCAGTGAATATACCCTAGAGTATGCTGAAGGTAATCATTCCCTAGGTCAAACCTCCTATTTCTAAAGAAGGAGCAGAAGTATGTTTGAATTCTTTGACCTCTGGTCAGGGTGGAGTAGATCTACCTCTATGGGTCATCTTAATGTCCAAAACACCTAGTAACCAAACCCTAAGTCGGGGTGTGTAGCTACAGTTGTTATCAACAACTTTGAACAAGCTCAAACTCTCTGACCTTCAGACAAGATGAGATAGGCTCACATTTTTGGGCCTCTACAGTCGTGTATAAAGAACACACAGTAAATAGTAAAGTACAATGTTGTAATTTAGAAAATGTAATTTGTTCCTAACGAACATAAAGGAAACAGAAACTGTGCTTATGTTAGTGTGAACAAGATGGTTAATAGAAAAAATATGATCTCTATGAAGAACTGACTATGAGCCCAAGTGAATAAATCTCAATGCTGATTAGAGAACATTACATCATATATAATAATATTCCCTTACTAAATTCAGTACATTTATTTCAATATTTCAGAGAAAATCCATTTTCTAACAATTCAAATTTTAATGTGTCACTCATACAATTATTTTTCTTTCTATACAATGATATATATTTCAAAGAAATTAAGCAAAAACAATTTTAGGAGTTTTGAATTAAACAATTTACATAATTTTTAGAAGGATTCTGATCTCTAGGCCCTTAGAAAACAAGTTAAGATAAATACCAATTCAATTTACATTTATTTTCAAACTTTCCTTGCTCTTTTTTTCTAGTTGGAAAGCCAAGAGTAATTCACTATCAGAAGGCTTACCTGGACATGTCTGTCTCAATTCCTCTTCATCATAGTCAATAAGTAGTTTCCTACTGCCATGAACCAAAAGAATGGCAAATCAGTCAATGATGATATGAAATCACTTGCCTGTCACATTACACTCAGAGGAGTATTTCTGGCATTATCCATGGTATCACTATTCTGGTATCAGAGCTTTTAAACATATTCTACGAACATGTAAATTCTGTATTTTATTAAGCTTATAACTAAACAAGGAAAAATGAAGTAGAATGGTCATGAATGAAAAGCACGCCAACCCCATACATGAACTAAGTTTTCTCAGCATAATGGAAAGTATCCTAAACTCAGAAGAAATCTCACATTTGTAGCCAATAGTTGCTGGCTCTTGGACATTTGATTTCTATTAGGTTTGAGGTCCTCCTCTAAAAAAAATAATTACTGCTTTTGTATAAGAGGTTGTTACAATTAAACAAGGTAATGTAAAGTATGCATGACAAGTAGAAAAATAAAAGACCATTTGTCTCTTAAGGCTGAACTGTCTTGGACTTCCAAATAATGTTCAACATGTATTTCCTTGCAAGATGTGGTATTCTTATGTTGATGTTACAAAAAAAAACTATGAAGGCCTGCTTTGTTAATGGTTATTCTATTCCTCATCATGTAGTTCAAAGAAAATCATTCATTTAACATTTCAAAATCTAAACAGCTAGTTAAACAATGTGGAACTATTCATACCTCAAATATATGGATTAAAATTGCAAAATTCTTAGACAGTAAAGATAAAAGTCTAAAATTTCCCGAGCTAGCAAAGCATTGGTGTAGATGGATGCTATAAAGTAGTCCCACACTCGCTCAGAATTGAGTGTACTAAAGGCTTCTTTATTCCGGGGTAGACTCACAGTTCACAGTCCTCTGCATGTATGGGGAACAAGAACCAAATCCAGCAGCCGAGAGCGAGCACACAAACTTTACAGCTGCATTTATAATATAAGAGAC
>NW_026067899.1:4244601-4296893 GCF_014885135.2 Alexandromys fortis
TATTCCTTGGATAAAATACTTGCCTAAATCATGTGAAGTTCCAGGTTCAATTGTTGACATCCACCCTCCACCCCACTACACACATATAAATAAATCCCGAGACAAAGAATGCTGTATCCATTGCTACTTCTAACTCATCTCCAGCTTTGATTAGCATCAGTGCCATTCCAAAACGACCTAAACTCTATAGATAAGATGTGGTTATATGTAAATACTTTGCATCTCCATTTAACGTTAATTAACGAGGAATGTGAACACTTACACTTTGCTTTTACTTTCAACAGCATAACGTTTAGCTGTCCACCTGAAGGCATCTTGCTTAAAGGTATCGACATCTCTTTGAAGAAGAAGCTTGACGATAAGTTCGGACCCACACCTTACAGCATACATAAGAGTGCTTCTGAAAGAGCACAGGTAGAACCTGGCTGTCAGGTACTTTAATAAGGTTGTTAAACACCTCACTGAATGTGTTTTACCAGTTTGAAATATTTCCTGTTTATATAGAACTGACCATCTACTAACAGACACACACGTGTTGGGGGCTCAAAATGTACATCCTGTAAATTATCTCTGGGACAAAATGGGAAAAAGTTAACAGAAAACCCATTCTCTCACTATGGTATTACATAGCAGGATTTATAGTTCCATGTCCTTTCATTCACAAATACTGAGGCTATTTATCAATATAGGTGACAATTTAAGTGGAGAATTATTTGTTTCTTCCCTAGCCTGACATAATATACTGTAGCACATAATCAGATGAAGATCAGAGGAGACAAGTCTACTGCATGATTAACATAATAGTATAATTACAAAATAAATAATTTTAATAATAATGGCGTTTGCAGGAGATGACCACATGCTAGAACTACATTGCACATAACACATAATATGTACTGGCATGACCCTGCTTTTTGAATCAGGAAATAAGCTGAGCGATATGCAGCATTCCTAAGGTTGTAAGTTCAGGAAGCGTGAAAGCTGGATTTAAGTTCAGTCCTGTGTGAATATTGAGATTTCTTCTTAGCACCCAACTATGATGTTTACTCAGCCAAACTCATTCAATAAAGGTAGTTTTTCATTCTTTTGATCATGCCAAAGAATGAGGTTTCAAAATAAATTCAGAGGTGAAAAAATAAGAAACGTAGAAGTACCACGTGGTGATAGAAATTAATAGTTACTGAGGGGCACCCAAACAATATTTTGCAAAGAAATATAAGAGAAACAGCCATTCAACAGATTTTCATTTTTCAGGAAATAGTATACAAGAATGCATGATAAATACTGTAAAGATATTGTCACACTGCTGTTCAAAAAATGAGAATTAACATCTTAAAAACCAACAAAATATAAGACTTATATAGCTAAATCAGTTACTGATGAATAGGTTGTAATACAATTAATCAACATCGTTTTATTTTATCAGGAAAAATAGGCCCTGTTGTATGTTGTCTTTTGTTGTTCACACTTAATAATTTCTTTTGTACCAAACTGATGGTCTAGGTTAATGCTGTCTCGGTAAGCAAAAGTTAAATTCTTCTTCCTATGAATTAAGTAACTAACATCATGGCTTGGGTGATCGTTATGGTGCCAAACCCACTGGCTTTATTAGTACAAGGACTTTTTTACCTTCCCAGAAAATCACATGTTTTTGTATTTGCCCCGTTGTTGATTAAGAACTCTGCCATTTTCTCCTTGTTTTGTTTCAGAGCAAGCAGAAGTGGTGTGATCTTGTTCTGTCAAAACAAAATCAGTGATGAATTGGAAATGAAAACATTCATTGTGCTCATAATCATAAATGCTGACGATACATTGTTATTTCTTCCTGAACCCACTGACTTTCACATTTGCTTCTCTGTTTTATGAAATGCCCTACCTAGAGTGATCACACATATCCATTCCAAAATTCACACAGAGACTTCCTATTGCCACAGTTTTTTTACTTTTGTCAGCACTTGTAGTGTGGTATTTAGGGATCATGGGATTACTCCCATCTACCAGAAGCTTCTTGATTCTATATCTTCATTTCAACAACTCACAACAAAAACCACAGTAGCAAAAGCTTTCTGTGTTCTTCCTGGCAAATAAGCTCAGTTTCCCTAACTATATTTTATTTCTACCTACATTACAAAGAAAGGTCTCTTTTCCGGTGTTCCACACCCCAACAAAAATATTGCATGACCAGCTGTCCAGGAATGTAACCAAAAAAGAAGAAGAAGAAGAAGAAGAAGAAGAAGAAGAAGAAGAGGAGGAGGAGGAGGAGGAGGAGGAGGAGGAGGAGGACCTCCATCAAAGAAATATTTTTTATTTTTCATAATTTCTACTTTTTAAGCTACCTTTTATGGAAACATTAGCATCTAAGGATGTAGAGTTCAAAGAACACAGTGTTGAGAATTTTGAGATGCAGCAGATGTTTCGTGCAACTACAGGGAAACCTGTTAATTCCCTTTTATATGTGGTACCAGAGCCTGAGACACCAGCATCCTTATCAGTCACTCTAGATGGAGTTTTCCTGTGCTGTAGCCACTTCCCAAATAACCACTGAGAAACTTAATATAAACTACAAATGCTGTTCCGGTAGCTCAGGCTTGTTACCAGCTAACTCTTACACCTAAAGTAAGCCATATTTCTATCTATGCTTTGCCACGTGGCTCAGGGCTTGTTGGCTCATTTTCTACACATCCTACTTCCTCAGGCAGCTGGCAGCATCTCCTGACTCTGCCTTCTCTTTTTACATCATTCTCAGTTTGGCTGTCCCGCCTATATTTCCTGTGTGGCTACCTGTGTGTCAGCTTCTTTATTAAGCAATGAGAGTAATACATATTCACAGTGTACAGAAGGGTTATTCCATAGCAAGTCATTTAGGAAATGGGCCCTTGCTGAAATGAACAGGCTTCAAAAGAACTTTGGTTGTGTTTATTATAAAATAAGAGTCTTGCTTAACTGTAGAAGGTTGATAAGAAATTTCATTCTACACTATGGATGATAATCTTAGGCATGGTATGGTGTGCACACCTTTAATCCCCTCGCTCAGGCGGCAGAGGCAGGTGGATCTCCATTTGTTCAAGGCCAGCCAGGTTTGGATAGTGAGTTCCAAATCAGCGATGGTGGTGGTGATAATCATCTCACGAATCTGAAGCACAACTACTTTGGGGCTTTATGGGGGTTTATTGTAGTTGGCTTCCGCTTTTGGAGATAGAATTTCACTGTGTATCCCAGACTAGCTTCCTGTGCTCGTGGGTCTCCTCCACTATGAGGCCAGGATCTGTGACACCATGTCTTGTTCATGTGCTGTTTTTGATCTACTGTTATTCTGGTTTCATTTTAATTACTCCTTCAAGATGTTTTTGAGCAAAACATAAGCCGGCATAAAAAGACAATGTGTTATCAATAATAACTCTAACACTGATCTATACATATTTCTTTTATGATGAGGAAAACTATGAGGCCACCTTCCTTGGTGCAAAATGGTGCAATTTTGTTTGTAGTTGCTATAACCTTTAGAGTTTATTAGGAATTATCATCATGGAACTGAAGAGCACAGAATAAATATACATAAAATGAGTCTTTTTTCAAAGAATCAAGAAACGTTCATATTTTTCCTCAATTATCTAATCCTCAGATTTGTATGAATATTTCTCATCAACTTCCCTTTCTATTTTTCCTCCTTTGGCTTTATCACTCATAGCTTGATCGATGGTACAACATAACTTGTCTTCAGCATCCAGATGTTCATTTATCATAAAACATTTCTCATTTAAGATAAAGTTAATATCAAAGGCCAATGTTCATGTTGGTGTCATTTTTAAAGCTGCACCAATATTTAAAGTGGCATCTTCAATGGTTGAGTTATTTCAAAACATTTTCATTAGACGACTAGAGCTTTGAAAAGACAGAAAATTGACTCTACATACATGGCTGCTAAAACCTGTGGTTTTCAAATACATTATAATCAAAAGGCGGGTTTTGTATACCTCGTTGGTTGCTTCAATGTTTGCCTTGTACTCAAGCAGCTTGGCGGCTGTTTCGACATCCCCGTTGTAAACGGCATAGTGCAGAGCGGTGTTGTCGTGAGAGTCCACGATATTTGGGTCAGCCCCATGCTTCAGTAGAATAGCAAGGCATTCCGTCTGTCTGCATTGTGCAGCCTGTGGATGTGACGCCAACACACAGACTGTTAAGAGATCCGCATTCCACAGGCTACAGTATTTAGTTACATTTAAAAGATATGGCTTCGGGGCTGGAGAGATGGCTCAGTGGTTAAGAGCATTGCCTGCTCTTCCAAAGGTCCTGAGTTCAATTCCCAGCAACCACATGGTGGCTCACAACCATCTGTAGTAGGGTCTGGTGCCCTCCTCTGGCCTGCAGGCATACACACAGAAAGAATATTGTATACATAATAAATAAATAAATATTAAAAAAAAGATATGGCTTCATTTTTTTTAAATGTGAAAACGTATTTCAGATTGCCATCATCTGAAACTGATGGCTGTCGTATACCTTAATTAGAGGTGTGGCGTCACTAGTGTCCTTTGGACTAATGTCGCAGCTGCTCTCCACCAGGAACGTCACCACTTCTGGTTGGCCGTAGACACAGGCAAAATGCAGGGCAGTCCTGCGAGGACGAAAGGGACATTTATAAGCTCAGAGGACATTTTCTCAAGACTTACACAGGCAATTTTAATCACCAGACAGCACTGATGGACTTTGAATTTTAAAATTTGATTTTCTTCAGAAGAAAACTCATTTTCATTGCCTCTTGTTGCCAAGAGTAGACCGTTTCACGAGAGTCCACATTCCCCAAATGTGAGTTGTTTCTGTATTTTAGGATATAGATTCTTTCTATTAACAAGCCAGTGGCCAGGGTCGAGGCACCCTGCCTGGACTCTATTGAACAAAGTTCCCAGCCTCCAGCTTCAGATGTGACAGCCCTGATGACTGAGAACTGGTGTGACCCCTCCTCTTAGAGCACCAATACAGTGGAATCTGAGGAGAGAGCAGTTACAGAACAGTTGGGATCCATGCACCTGCTCAGGCATGCCCGGGAGACTGTAGTGACCTGAAGATGAAGCAAAACTGAAGTCAAGATGAGTTAGTGATCTGAAAACTGTCAAAGGTGCCAGTGAACCATATGGTGTGGTACAAATAGCTGGAGTTAACGCTTGTAGGAAAACCAGGACTCGTCAGCAAATCTTACTATAAACACGCTTAGTTTATCAAGAAGATGCTGAAAAGCCCTCCAGGAGTGTTTAAACTAGTGAGCGAGAAGGCTCTAAGTACAGAAAATTATCAAATGAGCATGGCACCCATAACAAAAGTAGATGAAATAGTAAATAAATATGAGAACACAAACCATCTTCTCTTGTTAAGTTCTCTCAGTAAATAATGTCGATTCCTGTACACATCTGGGAATACACTGATATAGTGAATATCAACTTCTATTAAAAAAGGAAAGAAAGGAAAAAGGAAGGAAGGAAGGAAGGAAGGAAGGAAGGAAGGAAGGAAAGAAGGAAGGAAACCCAGCCGGGCAGTGGTGGCACACACCTTTAATCCCAGCACTTGGGAGGCAGAGGCAGACAGATCTCTGTGAGTTCAAGGCCAGCCTGGTCTACAGAGCGAGTTCCAGGACAGCCAAAGCTACACAGAGAAACCCTGTGTCGAAAAACCAAAAAGAAAAAACATAAAAGAAAAAGAAAACCTTTAGGTGGGAAGTTGGTATGTACTAGAAATTTCTCTTATGCATTTTTACACAATTTATATAACGTTATGTTTTATTTTCTCTAATGGATACACTAAAGCTATATTATACAAGTTTACTGAAACCCTTGGGAAGGCCAGTAAGTGCCCTAGAAGGAGAACTGTCAAGAACAGGAAGCATTGATCTTGGTTGGTTTCGCTGTTAATGAGAACCAGTTGGGTGTTACATCTTTCCCAGATGTGCAGTGTAAGATTCACTACAGATGCTTCTCTTTACTGACCTCCGACAGGAAGCTGGCCTGCTCTCCAGTAATTGCACCTCCCTCCAAGGTACCCATCCACTCCCTCACAGCTCCAACCCCACTGTTACCTGCATTTCCAATCTATCTGTTCCATGGCAAAAACTCCCAGTTGGACAAAGCTGTTCACCGTATCCACGTCACCCACGCTTGCGGCCTTGTGGATGGGATAATAAGGTGCATAGTTGGTGTGGTATTTGGGCGGCTGACAGCCTCTCTCATCCTTGTTCCCAAAGCCCACGAAGATCTTATCCAGGCCATCACAAAATCCCAGGGGTGTCCTTTCCTTTTTGGGGAAGAACATCTCCATGGTAAATGTCTGCTTTCCAGGTCCCTTCCTTCTCACTAAGCTTCTCCTGCATTCCCAACCCCAAAATAAAGAGACTATGCCAAGATGGCCTCTCCCAAACCCAGAACCAAGATGTGTAGGAAATCAGTTCCTAAAGGTTTGAATATCGAAGGAAACTCAGAGCCAAGTCTTGCCACAGCATCCCAGTAAGGAAGCTCCCTGTTGGTTTACTAGGTGTCAACTGCAGTTGGCAACGTGGTCGCCAAGCAACGGTGGTAAACACAAGCAAACAGCGCCTAAGCTCGTGCCAGGTACAGGGCACATTCACCACGGAGGGCTGTCCAGTGTGTTAGCAAGGAAGGTATTCAGTGCGCATGTGCAGACTCAAAAAAAAAATCAGCCAGCAAACTCACTTTAGTCCTTGCCAGCCCCACCCCCTCCTTGTAGCTCTAGGGGCAGTTAAAAAAGTTTTCTTGTATTTTCATTCCCATTTAGTGTCGGGGAATATTTTCTTTCTTTCTTGGTTTCTTCCGCGGCCCATTCCTCATTCAGTAATGAGTTGTTTAACCCCCTTGAGTTTGTACACATGCTAGAGATTTGTTTGCTGTCAAGTGTGTATGTCTTGTGGAATTAACAACTGTTGAAAGGAGGAGACTCAGTCTTCCCAGGGATGAGCCTTTTGATTGCTTATTGTGCTGGCTAGTCTTACATCAGCTTGACACAGCTGGGGTTATCTGAAAACGGAGAGCCTCAGCTGAGAAAATGCCTCTGAAAGATTCAACTGTAAGGCTTTTTTTTTTAGGGGGGGGGGGTAGTTATAAGAAAGCAGGCTGGGGAAGCCACAGGAAGCCAGCCAGTAAGGGCACCACTCCATGACCTCTGTGTCCAAGTTCCTGCCTCCAAGCTTCTGCCCTGCTTGAGTTCCTGTCCTGACTTCCTTTGATGATGAACCAGGATGTGGAAGTGTAAGCTAAATAAACCCTTTCCTTCCCAACTTGCCTTTTGATCACGGTGTTTCATCGCTGCAACAGAAACCCTAAGTGTTAGTGTTCAGGCATCTGTTCTGGTCTGACCTTGGGGCATGTGTTCTCAGCTGAAGCCACTAAGAGCATCACCTGTGCACGTTCTCTGTGTTCGCCTTTAAAAGGTCCCTGCCCACCTCCCACCTCTCCCTCTTTCTGTCTTTATCTCTTCCTCTTCATCTCCTTTTCTGCCCCTCCTGTCCCCAGAGGCCCGGTCTCCCCTCTCGCCTTTCCTGTTATTTTCCCCCAATAAAAAAACCTCTCCACCTGAGCTCTGTTGCATAGCTTCTTTCTCTTCACGCGCCGCTTTTTTTTCTAAATGACACTAAGACAACTATCCAATTACAAGTGGCTAGCCCTAGAAACATATACATTCAGGCAATGCTGAATGAACTCAGCAGGCTATAGTTACATAATTTCCCATTTATATGTTAGTACAACAACAATAATTAGAGTAGGACCTGAGGTTTGGAGGACACAGAAGGGACAAAAAGGAGGGAAAAGAGGGGGGGAAATAAGGTAATTATATTTTAATTAAATAAAAAAGGGAAAATATATTTTATGTACAAACATTAAGTATTGTTAAGCTTCAAACCCCGGACAAATGGCTGAGATGCCCATTTAACATATCAAAGCAGACCTCGCCTCCAGGTTCTCCCAGCATCCCTCTGTCCCCACCTGTTACAGGTTATGGCTGGCATACCCTCTACCCTGAACTCTCAAGCCCAGGGCCTGGGCTGCCCTTCCCCCTGAGGCTCTTCCCTATATAATCCAGAAGTTTGGTTACCTGCTCTTTTTGTAACTTTGGCCTCCTGGCTGCTGAACCTGGTTCCCTCTCTCCCTTCCCCTCCCCCTCTCGCCATATGGCCCAGTGTGGTCATGTCCACTCTGGATTCGCCCACATGCCCCTGCCTCTAGCTATGCTATCCCTTTTATTTGTAATAAACTTTCTCCTCCGCCATACCTAGGAGCAGGCATGTCCTTTCCTTTCCTTTTTTAAATGTCTATTTCTTTTTTCATTCAAGTATGGCATACATATGTAGATATCTCCCTAAAAGTGCAGTTTTGAGGGTCTCTGTTATTAGTATTATAATATTAGTATTAGTCGCATATATTAGTATGTTCATGCATGCGTGTTTTAATTTTTAAGATTTAAATTAAATTTGAAATGCCTCATTTAAATTAGATTAAAGAGAAATTAAATGCATGCATTTAATTTGTAAAAATTAAATCTTGTCTCCTGACAAAAGAAAAGAAAATGTGTGTGAAAGAGGAACTCCTTAAACTGAAAGACTATTGTAGCATCCTGGCCAGAGAGCACAGAGGGAGCCTATGGCTCTCCTCTGAGTTGTATGTTCTGTGGTCTTCAACAACTCTCTCTCATTCTTGTCCCCAAAGACAATGAATCCAATGGAACCCTGGGGACTTGCTAATCGGCTCCCGCCCTTTTTACAAATGGGGAGATACAAATGGAGATACTTTGAAAGAGGACCCTGCTGAGCCCTCAGTTTTCCTGTGGCCTCCCTGTTCAATCCTAAGCAGACGTGTTGAGTTGCAAGTTGCATATTCCTCTGAATTCTTCCAGCCTCAGAATTCCAGAATGAGAGCCTCTTTGATAGCATCACAGTGCCGCCCTGCTCCCTGCCTACCCTTCCTCAGTTTACCTCTCCATGGGAAAAGAGCATCCTCCATCTTTTTCTTTCATGATTTTAAACTATTTTATTAGGTAACGCTTTGCCTGTGCATCATTACTGAAAATTTGGCTCTGTGCTCTAAGTTGCTTTCTGGAAATTCTTGGTTAATTTCTCATATGTTAATTTTACCATCCATGAGCATGGGAGATCTTTCCATTTTCTGACGTCTTCTTCAATTTCTTTCTTCAAAAATTTAAAGTTCTTGTCATACAAGTCTTCCACTTGTTTGGTTAGAGTTACCCCAAGATATTTTATGTTATTTGTGGCTATTGTGAAGGGTGATGTTTCTCTGATTTCTTTCTAAGTCTGTTTATCATCTGTATAAAAGAGGGCTACTGATTTTTTTTTTAGTTAATCTTATATCCAGCTACATTACTGAAGTTGTTTATGCATTGTAGGAGTTCTCTGGTAGAATTTTTGTTGTCACTTATGTGTACTATCATATCAGTAAATAGTTTGACTATTTCAAAGTTTGACTCTTTTTTTTTTTCTGATTTGCATCCCCCTTGATCTCCTTTTATATTGCTCTAGCTATAACTTCAAGTGCTATATTGAATAGACATGGAAAGTGTGGACAACCTTGTCTTGTTCCTGATTTCAGTGGGATCGCTTTGAGTTTCTCTCCATTTAGTTTAATGTTGGCTGTTGCCTTTGTCATGTTTAGGGACATTCCTTGTATCCCTGCTCTTTACAAGACTTTCATTATAAAGGGATGTTAAATTTTTTGAAGGCTTTTTCAGCATCTAATGAGATGATCATGTGTTTTTTTTTCCTTTCAGTTTGTTTATTGACAGATTTTTGTATGTTGAACTGTACCTACATCTCTGGGATGAAGCCTACTTGGTCATGGATGATTTTTCTGATGTATTCTTGGATTCAGTTTGTCAGTATTTTAATGAGTATTTTTGCATCAGTGATCATGAGGGAGATTGGTCTGTAATTATCTTAGCTGTGTCTTTGTGTGGTTTGGATATCAGGGCAACTGTAGTCTTGTAAAAAAGAATTTGACAATATTTCTTCTGTTTCTATTGTGTGGAACAATTTAAGGAGTATTGGTATTAGTTCTTCTTTGAAAATGTGACAGAATTCTGCACTAAAACCATCTGGTCCTTGGCTTTTCTTTCTTTTTTCTTTTTTTTTTTTTTTGGTAGGGAAACTTTTGATGACTGTTTCTATTTCTTCAGCAGTTATAGGTCTATTTAATTTGCTTTTTGGGTCTTGATTTAATTTTGGTAAGTGATATTTACTTAGGATATTGTCCATTTCCTTTAAGTTTCACAATTTTGTGGAGTACAGGTTTTTGAGGTATGACCTGATGATTCCCTGGATTTCCTCTGTATCTGTTGTTATGTCCTCCTAATCATTTCTGATTTTGTTTATTTGGATAATCTCTCTCTGCCTTTTGGTTAGTTTGGATAAAGGTTTGTCTATTTTGTTAATTTTCTCAAAGAATCAACTCTTTGTCTCATTGATTCTTTGTATTGTTTTCTTTGTTTCTATTTTGCTGATTCCAGCTCCGAATTTGATTATTTCCTGTTATCTAGTCCTCCTGGGTGAGTTTATGTCTTTTCATTCTAGAGCTTTCAGGTGTTCTGTTAACTCCATAGTGTGGGGTTTTTCCAGATTCTTTATGTAGGCATTTCGTGCTATCAATTTTCTTCTTAACACGGTTTTCATTGTGTCCCACAAGTTTGGGTATGCTGTTTGGTCATTTTCATTGAATTTTAAAAAGTCTTTAATTTCTTTATTTCTTCCTTTATCAATTGGTGATTCAGGTGAGCATTGTTCAATTTAAATGTGTTTGGGGCTTTCTGAAATTAGTGGTGTTGTTGAATTCTGACTTTAAGCCATAGAGATTCGATAAGATACATGGGAGATGCCCGAATATCACCGAGAAGAGGCAATAAAAGAGATTTCGTGAGTGGACTTGAGGGCATTTGGGGATGGGGACATGAGCGATCAGATTGGGGTGAAGGTTGTGGGGAGTGCTGAAACAGACTGAAAAGGGTGGGAGCATCTCAGGGTCAGGTAAAAACCTGGTGCAAGGTAATCTCCTAGGAATCTAAAAATACGATCCCAGCTAAACCTCCTAGTGATAGCGGATATGTAGCCTGAATTAGCCGCCTCCTGTGACCAGATTGGTGCAAATCCCAGTTGTCATCTGAGACACTTCATCTACTTTTTATGCAGCACCAATTTCTGAACGCCAAAAGCTTCTATGCTCTGCGGTCCTTGCTAACCCACCTGACTTCCCTCAGCACAGAACATTTTCGTTTGAGAGGCCTGCCCTCTTCTGGATGAAAGAAATATTACATGCCAGATTTCAGAGTTTGCCCAAATTAGGTTTCATATATGGAAGTAACAGTGGTTAAGCATTTTTTTTTTGAACAACAGAAACAAATAAAAATTCTTTGATATGATTTCCTGAAAGTCTTCAAAAATTTACACTGATATTCACATGTATTTTGCTTATTTTCTGACTATGCCAGATTAAAAATCTTAAAACAACAATAACAACAAAAAACAGTTAATGACCCAAAAGGTACTAAATACTAATAAAGGCAAATATTTTATTCATTTTAGGTCTCTGCAATCAGTCATAGTGACCCTATGGAAGAGAATCGGTGCGTCATTACCTCTATTCAACAGAAAGGCTCGCAGAGATATGGTTTTCTCAATGTCACCCCACCCAATCACCCTACAATTTCTTCCTGCTTTTTCTGGCCTGCATCTCCCACGAACCAGCCACAGCTCATTGAACCAGAAGAGTCAACGAAGCCAGGTTAGTCAAATTCTTTTGAGAGGAAATTTGAAACCAGACTACCTAAGCTCTGAACCCTACCATGGAAAAGCAACTTTCTGAATGGAGAGGCAGAAAAAAAAAATTGATCAGAGAGATGATTTTTTTAAAAAAATAATCAAATGGCTTATATAAACAAAAGAAAGCCAAGTTCCTGTCTATAGTCATTTCTAGGGCCCTCTACTTTGATTTAACTTCTGAAAATGGCTTTCTCCATTACATTTTTATATAACTGGCCCACGCGAATAACAACATGCGATGGTGAACGAATAAAATCTAGTTAAAATGGAATAAAAAACCCAGTTAATACGGTACATTGAATGCTGTGCATAATTTGTATTGTATTTCATAGCAAGTAGAATCAAATAAGGAGCAATAAATGGAAATGACTGCAATTATCAGGGCAATAAAGTCAAGCAACGCCTGGGTCAGCTGTAGGGAAGACATGTTACACGTGGCCAAGTTATGGTGGAGTTTCTCTCTGGGAACCTAGACTTCAAGGCCAGGAATCAAGTGCTCTCCCTGTCTCCAGCACCATGCGCTGCTCATCCATATTCCCAAGCCCAGCTTCTCCACCTCCAGAGAGGAGGAATGTGGGCTAATGGTGGTGGGAGCAGGGTGTCTCATGGAGAAACTCTCCCTTAGCTTAGGATTGGGAAAATACAGAACATGGAGTATCTGAAGTTGGTCTGGGAAGAAATTCTTCTTGGGGCCCAGGGCATCTCACCTGTGTGCATCTGTATGGGAGGCTAAAGATGGGACAGGTGCTTAGAGCAACATGAGGCAGCCTGGCCTTGTTCTCTGTGCAGATGCCTTCTGTCAGCAGCTAAATTGGCAGCGCCCACATGGATGTCAGTCCCTGGGATTGTTGGGTTCTGGCATCAGCTCAATACTCTTTACACTGAAGAAAGACTAACAAGGAACACTTAGAGTGATTGCTAAACGCTAGAGTCCTGAGGCTGAGGTGACTTCAAGTAGCCAGGACCTAGAGTAAGAAAAGCTTGGTTTACTGTAATTGAATTAAATATATGCACAAGGTATTCTTCCTTCCATATGTAATTAAAAATTTTCTGCAAACTTTAAAATAGCTATGCATCATTGTAAGTATGCCAAGGCAAATCATTCACATGTATTATTTTCTTGAAAATGTTTCTGTCACGATTATCTATGAGTTTGTGGCAGGAGCAATGTCACGTTATGGAAAAGACCATGACAAGGTTGTATGGAACCGTTGTGTGTCTATTATTAGTTTCCATATGCTGGGCATCTTGTCTGAGAACTGGGAGGGAAATTACAAACCGGAGTGTCTGTCTTTAGGATCTCACGGGTCAGGCACTCACCATTAACTCATGTGAGGACCGAAGGAAGCGTACGCATGAAGGCTGTTTCAACTCTGAAGCATCATAATAACTTCTGGGCATTTTGTAGAGATAATGTTGGGTTAAAATAAATGCTAAGGAGTCTGGTAGATAAAGGACGGGGGTGGGAACAAGAAGGAAATTGTAGGGAAGAGGAGCTGTTCTGTCAGAGCTGGCATGGGGGGGGGCGGTTTTTAAACACTATCTGAATCATTCCTCCACCCTCCTCAGCAGTCCCTTCCTGAGTTACTCAGACTGTCCTTTCTAGCAAAGGAAAAGAAGAAAGGGTGTAATTTGCTCAGAATCCTGGCAAACTGCTAGCGCCCATTTGCACATCTCGTCTGTACAGGCTACTACATCCAAATGGGCAAGGCAGAACTAGAGAGAGATGGAGGTACCAAGTTTTGCCCCGTTCTGCACAGCTAGTGACAGGAAACACATACCTAAAGCTATGATGATAGCCAGTTAATATTGGCAGCATTTAAGACATGAACATTGTTTTGTCGAGTGAAAAAACAAAAGTAGAGAAGTAGAAAATGAAAATCTTTCCTGATCTACCTTCCAAATTGGGATATAGCCCTAAGTATTTTTCCATACATACGGAAATATATACAGTGGTTAGTTTCCCTTGCTTATGGGTGGGGGGGTGAGGTTGACTGCAGTCTGAAAATAACAAAAGGAAAGTTCTAGAAGTAAACCTCTTAACTCTTAAATCTTGTCACCATATGCAGTATGAGATTATGTGCTGCTATGTCCCATCTGGATAGGAAACCTCTTGGTCAGCAGATCTCTACGGTAGATGCTACCGTTGATGAGCAAAAATAGCCATCCGCACTATCGGACTGCTTATGTTCAACCACGTCTTTGTCGACTCAACAGTATCACCAAAGATACAATAATGATGCTGGCAACTCAGTATGCCAAGAGATGCCAAGAAATGTTTCCTTTTAGCAGAAAATGACAGTACTACACTTACAGAGGAAAAAAGAAAATATGTCTACTGAGATACAATAGGGAAAACTTGGGAGCTAAAGAGATCACAGTCGTATGACCTCATTGTAGATTACTGCTGTAATGGTTCCTCTCTGTCAGTTATTGTGAGGCTGGGGGACTCAGTGGTTCGTCTCTGGCTGACTAATTTATAAATTAAATCTTCTCAGGAGGCGCACACATAGGAAAGAATCTTGTCATAAACAAGGCTCAGTGGGCTCTGTGGTTATCATTTGGCTGTCACAGCATCGTGAGACTTGTGTTCAAATAATCCTGAGCTGACTCAATAGTGATTCAGAAGTACAGTAGTGATGCGGGCCACTCACTATGCCAAGAGAAACCATCCAGTGTTTAAGTGAAAAATTATTATTAGTTATTGTGAGTCTGGATGACTCAGAGAACTAAATTTTCTTATAGGCATTTACCTGTGGGAAAACACGATATAAATAAAGGTTTATACTGATTGCCCCCAGTTCCAGTTATACACTAGAGAGGTAACATTTAATGCAACCCTCCAAATAAGGATATCACTGTGTATTGACAAGATCTTTCCCATCTAAGAATGTTGTGGAATATTATTTTAACTAAGCAAAGATGTATTACATTTGTTTATACTGCAGGATATGACTTTACTTGTGTAAATGCGTGTTATTTTTCTTTCTGCTGAATTTGTTTAATGATATAAGTATGTGTGTTTAATTATGTAAAGAAATGCTGCGTCTGTTTCATCTTGCCTGCCAAAGGCACCTGACTGGTCTAATAAAGAACTGAATGGCCAATAGGTAGGCAGAGAAAGAGAATAAATAGAAGGAGAACTCTAGGCTCATAAAGAACGAGGAAGAACAAGAGAAGAAAAAGGAGGAAAACAAGGAAGATGCCTAGAGCAGCTGCCACCACTCAGACATAGAGACAGCAAAGAAGGAAGAGAAGGTTAAAAAGTCCCAAGGCAAAACACAGATGAAGAGAAACAGATTAAGTTTAAAAAGCTAGCCAGAAAAGAGCTAAGCTAAGGCCAAGCATTCAAAACTAATAATAAGTCTCTGTGTCATGATTTGGGAGCTGGTTAGTAGCCCACAAGAAAAAGCCTGGCACATAAGAACCATGCTGAATTTAGTGACTGCATTGTATATCCCTCAAGCATTTCATGAGAGGGGGAGATGCTTTATTTCATTTTGAAATTCAATCTTGCTGTTCCTAATTCAGGGGCTGTAGGAACAGACTAGTTCTAAGTGTATATCATGCAGAGGATTCTGAATTAAGGAGATGATTTTTTTTTCCTCTAACATTCCAATCCAACTCCTGTCACCCAGAACCTTGTGTTATTCTTGCTGTTTTTATGTTTAGTTTTGTTCTTCTACTACTTAACAAATTCAGTGTGGACTGAGCACATGCACCAAATACTGCTAGGTTTATTTATTATAGAAAACAGACTATTTAACATCTTGAATCTGTCTCTTTTTAAACAATTTTATATTACAATTTTGAGTTATTCACTTCTCTATCTTCTGTTCTTTGTCAGAGATCTTGATAAAGGTAAGTCCATGCATTAATAAAGATATATTCTAATAATGTAAATATTACCTAATGCAGCACCAAGTAGTTTATGTAAGTAGGATATAATAAGAGAGGAGATAGTGTTATCTGTGAACTAACATGCTGGTAGCCTCAATGATGAGCAGCGGAGACTCATGGGTAATCCTTTTATTGCCTCTCAGAATCATCTATATTATACTACTAGTGACTATGAGTCCTAACACCCAAGTTTGTGGACTCAAGTCAAAGAACTCCACATTCTTCAAAGTCTATAGTCTTAATACTGGGGATAAGAACAAAGATTATTATATTATGTCCCATTGATGGGACACAGAAATCCTAAGAGAGACACTGAACCATCAGGACCTTGGGTCATAACAAAAGCCTGCCAAAAGTAGAAGCAGATGAAACCATCCAGCCATAGCAAAGAGGACAACATCCTTAACCATTCACAGGTGTTTGTTGAGCACTTTCATAAAATGAAGACTGAAAATTGATTTCCAAATGTATTAATCCTCTGAGCTTTGCTTTGCTTCTAAAAAAATGGTAACATTGTGTATCCTTTATGTACATAAATATTGCATCTTGATGAGTGTAGTCTTTCCCGGTCTAGAGTAATTTCCAGAAAGGGTTTTAGGTACAAAACATTCTTACTTGGGAAGCAAAGAACCTCAGGGTTTGGTTTCACTTCATCACACCCTCTTTTTTGTAACACACTCAGATGTCCTACTACTTTATGGGCCACTGGGGATCCGAGGAGGTGCCGAGTTCACTCAGCCCTGCCAGAATAAAAGTGATACTCTCTTATTTAGCTGAATATCGATCTCAGCACAGAGGACCAGGAGAAGGGTACACTAGATTATCTTTTTAATGAGGAGACTGAGTAAGGCACAAACCCAGCATCCTATTAGAATCCCACCCTTACCATCTTATGCTGCCTCGGTTTTCTTCTCTCCTTCCCCAGGACATCTCCAGGAGTTCAGCTCCCTGACCTTAAATTCCTAGATCAAGTCATTCTGTGTTTCTTCCCTGCTTTATCTGACACGGAACCAGCTTCTTGTCTAGAGGTATTTTTTTTCTTCCATGAGTCACACTGCACTGTTTGCCAGTCTAAAGGCAGTAGAATGTGGGTGAATGGAGTCAGCAAATGAGGCATGCTAAAGACTTACTCAATAGCCAACTTTATTCAGAGCATCGGACAATTTATACTCTGAGTGTTAAGAGAAATCACATGGGTAAAGCGTACACTCGCAACCACAAGCTACGCATGGCAGCCAAGCTGTAAGCCACAAGACACTTTTTTTCCTACAGTCATATAAGCAACAATAGCCAGTTGTAATGAATAATCTGAAGTAAATTCACTCCTACTGAGTACACCTGGGAGAGCCATGAAAACATAATCTGAGAACGATTCTGTGTCTATGAGAAAACTGAGGTCTTGTTTTCTTAGAATTTTCGCACAAGCACTCAGAAAACCCCTCACAGGACTTAATTCTTGGACAGTGGTCCAAAAGTGTTCCACTTTTATGTTCATTGAATACAGTGTAAAATCTGACTCAAAGAAAGCCTCAGGTTGCCAGGGAAGAGCAGAAAATGAGAAAGAGAATGACTGCATGTTCCTGCCCTTTGCTTTCTTCATCTGGAAGGTGGGATTAGCATAGATAGTAGACCTACTCCATTGGTCTAGTGCTGAAGACACACCAGCCCTCTTCTGGTTCTTAAGGACAACCTATTCTTCCTCAGCACCCCCCCTTTTTTATTTCTCCCCACCGTCCATGACTTTGACCAGGGACTTTCCAATTCAGTGGTCACTTCCTTTATGACTCATCCTAAAATCCCTTTCATAAAGCTATGTATTTTAACCTCAAGGGCACTGATCACACGTCTAAATTTACATGGATTTATTATTCAGTTAGGAACATTTACCTTTAACAGACCACATGCTTCATGAGAACAAATGCACCTGTTTTCTCTCACCAATGTCTCTCCAGAACGGAATACTCAGCATATGTTTGTGGGATAAATAAGGGAACTTAAATAAATAGGGACAGTGAGAAAGATGAAGGAACATTGTGCTGGACAATTACTGTACACTGTGTTTTTACAATCGCCAGGTCCTTCTCCAGAGCAGATTTTTGTAAGGCTACCAAGTCTCCAGATCAGAAGGACAAGAGAGAGGAAAGTCTATGACATACATTTGTAAATAACAAAGCAATAGGCAAACACAAGCACTTAGTGATCATCAGTACTCTTTACTTCTCTTTCCTGTGAACCCCACTAATCCTTTGCTCAATGAATTCATAAAGACAGAAACAATAGTTCCTCAGTAACCAGATATGGACCTGTTTGACTTTTAAACAATCGTCCTCATAAAGATACCCTTGGTTGTTTCAAGCAAAATAAATCTTACTGAATCTCATAGTCTACAAGAAGCATAAGGTCAAGTTAACCTTTTAAAGGGCCATCACATGATTTGGTAGAGTAATAGACCCAGTATAAACACTATAAACAAGGCAGAATTAACTCTAAGGAACTCTTTTATAAATCACTGACAATTATGATACAAGTATATATTTAAGATGATTGTTGACCTTATAATAGTTGATATCTACTTTTTGAAAGTATTTTTCTTAATAATTTTGACTGCTAAAGCTGAATAGAGTGGTGCTTAATGATAACTCTACACTAACAGTGACTATCTGTCTGGACACCTTAGAGTGCTGCAATCACTATGACTTAAAAACTCTTCAGCATCTCTGCCTCCTCCACCCAATCAGATATGGAGGCAATGGGATGTGCTAGAACTTCCAAGTGCAAGAAAGGTCCACACCAATTCATCTCTGGCTTCTGGGTAGCAACTGCATGAATTCATAAAAACTTTGCGTTCTATAAAAGCACAAAAGTGGAAAGCACTCTTTGGAATGAATGATTTATAGTTTCTATAAAATTCACAGGGATGAAATAGAAACTGTCTCCCATCCTTAGCCACAAATGAACCTCTCAAGATGTATTACTGGCAAAAACTGGAGAACTTGAAATAACTCTTTTATACAGTCTTCCCTGTAGACTAAGTGGCTGAAGCCCGACTGAAGGCTCTAATAATCAGACTTATCTGCAAGTTTCTTTGTTGTCTGACCCAGCCTCTGCCAGAATGACCAAAGGCTAGACCCATTGGAGGCTGTCATAATCATTCCTTCAATGCCTCTCGACTTACTCCAAACATCTGTAGATTGCCTTGTCTACCTACCACTCCCATTTAGTCAGGGTTCTCAGAGAAATAGCCAGTAACCTGTTTCTGTGAGTACACACAGAGAACTTTCATAAGGAACTGCTTTGCATGGTTAAGAAGCATAGTAAGTGTGAAATCTGCCATCCCAACTGGTTGTCCAAAGACCCAAGTGCATCTATGTTCCAGATCAGGTCCATGAGACAGTGGGCTGCTGCAGAACCAGGAAGAGCTAATAGCATAGATGAAGCTCAAGTGCAGCCCAAAGTCTCCTACTTCAAATGTGAATAGCATCAAAAACACTCTTGCAGAAACACTTAGAATAATGCTTAACCAAATCATGGGTGTCCCATAGCCTACTCCAAGTTCACATATAAAACTAGCACTTACCCTACAATGTCTTCATCATAAGTTGTCATCAGTGTTTTTGATCTTGGCCATTCTTACAGGTGTAAGACGGGATTTCAGAGTTGTTTTGATTTGATGACTAAGGATGTTGAACATTTCCTTAAGTGTCTTTCAGCCATTTTAGATTCCTCTGTTGAGAGTTTAGGTCTGTACTCCTTTTTTTTGTTGTTGGATTATGTGTTCTTTTGATGACCAATTTCTTGTGTTCTTTGTATATTTTGGAGATCAGACCTCTGTCTGATGTGGGGTTAGTGAAGATCTTTTCCCATTCTGTAGGCTGTTGTTTTGTCTTGTTGACTGTATCCTTTGCTTTACGGAAGCTTTTCAGTTTCAGAAGGTCTTATGTATTAATTGTTTCTCTCAGTGTCTGTGCTGCTGGGGTTGTATTTAGAAAGTGGTCTCCTGTGCCAATGCATTCAAGTGTACTTCCCACTTTCTCTTCTATAAGGTTCAGTATGGCTGGCTTTATGTTGAGGTCTTTGATCCATTTGGACTTGAGTTTTGTGTATGGTGATAGATATGGGCCTACTTTTATTCTTCTACATGTTGATATCCAGTTATGCCAGCACCATTTGTTAAATATGCTTCTTTTGCATTGTTAGTGGGAATGCAACCCCTTTGATGTCAGTATGGCAATTTCTCAGAAAAGTAGAAACAACCTTCCTCACGACCCAGCAATACCACTTTTGGGTACATATCCAAAGGATGCTCAATTGTGCCACAAGGACATGTGCTCAACTATGTTCATAGTAGCTTTATTTGTCATAGCCAGAACCTGGAAACAACCTAAATGCCTCTCAACCGAAGAATTGATGTGGGAGTGATTTCTTATTAATAAAGAAACTGCCTAGGCCCCTTGATAGGCCAACCCTTAGTGGGTGGAGTAAACAGAACAGAATGCTGGGAGAAAGAAGCTGAGTCAAGGAGTCGCCATGATTCTCCCACTCCAGACAGATGCAGGTTAAGATCTTCTCTGGTAAGCCACCTCGTGGGCTACACAGATTATTAGAAATGGGTTAGATTAATATGTAAGAGCTAGCCAGTAAGAGGCTACAGATAACGGGCCAGGCAGTGTTTAAAAGAATACAGTTTCCGTGTAATTATTTCGGGCATAAGCTAGCCATGCGGGCGGCTGGGTGCTGGGGACGCAGCCCCGCCGCTCATATTACTACAAAGAATGGATAAGGAAAATGTGGTACATTTACACAATGAAGTACTACACAGCAGAAAAAAATAATGA
Source organism: Alexandromys fortis (assembly GCF_014885135.2). Taxonomy (NCBI): domain Eukaryota; kingdom Metazoa; phylum Chordata; class Mammalia; order Rodentia; family Cricetidae; genus Alexandromys; species Alexandromys fortis. The sequence goes on from NW_026067899.1 coordinate 4,265,158, forward strand.
CATCTTGAATTTTGTAGGAAAATGGATGGAACTAGAAAAAATCATTTTGAGTGAGGTAACCCAAACACAGAAAGACAATTATCACATGTACTCACTCATAGGTGGTTTTTAAACATAAACCAAAGAAAGCCAGCCTGCAAACCACAATCCCAGAGAACATAGACAACAATGAGGACCCTAAGAGATACTTACATAGATCTAATCTACATGGGAAGTAGAAAAAGACAAGCTCTCATGAGTAAATTGGGAGCATCGGGACCTTGGGGGAGGGTTGAAGGAGGGAGGAGAGAGGCAGGGAGGGGAGCAGAGAAAAATGGAGAGCTCAATAAAAATTAAAAAACTAGCCCTTACATTATCTTATGTGACATTTTATTTAAAAACATTTTGAAATTCATCTCAGTTTATTGACATGTAATTTCTATTTCAATTGCCTTTCTCCATTTTGTCTTTCCAGCTTTTCCTAAGGAGAGTCTGTGTTTGCTTTCTCAACCCTGCGGCAGAACACCCAGCATAGATTTGAAAATAGAGAAAGACTGTTTGAGCCCAGTTTCAGAGAATTCTGTATATTCCAGCTGACTTTGTTGCTTCTGGCCCCGTGGTGAAGCCAATCGCGATGGTTGCAGAAGCAAGTCAAAGAGAAGGCTGCTTGCCTTACAAAGGACAGGATGCAGAGTGAAAGACATGAAGGGACGAAGGACCAGATATAATCTCTGAAGTGACCACTTCATCCAGTTAGGCCCACCTCCAGAAGTTTCTGTTCCCTCCCAAAACAGTACGGCCCGCTTGGCTTCAAGCATTCAACCCCTGAGCCTGTGGGGACATTTTAGATTCAAACCATAGAATAGTCCTTTCCCCTAAATTACTATTTGGGGCAGCAAGAGTAAAATATATTTTATCCTATAATTTTCAGTTCCTGGAAATTTTCACAGTGGCAAGAATGCTGTACAGTAGATTGATGAGATGAATGAGTTTGGGCTGCGGAGGATCAACCCTGCAGTCTCCACAGCTGAGTCACTGGGATCCTAATTCAGAGCCTTGTTCACATTTGTTACCTTATTTCCATGTCTCTAACTCCCATTATCCTCATCTATATCCTGTTCTCTTTCTTGCCGGACTCTTTCCTGTCTTGTATGAATTAATACTCATTGTGGAAAGCTCTTAGCCAGTCAATAATTGTGCAAAGTTCAAGTCATAAATTCAGGCATTCTGCTGCAGCCACAAAAAAAAATCTGTTTCTGTCTCTAATATTTATTACGAGATAGAGAGAGAGACAGAAAGACAGAGAGACAGAGAGAGACAAAGAGAGAAAGAGAAATAATACAAGAATTACAAGAGAAGCCGGGAAGTAGTGATGCACACCTTTAATCCAAGCACTCAGGAGGCAGAGGCAGGTGAATCTCTTTGAGTTCGAGGCCAGTCTGGTCTACAGAGTGAGTTCCAGGATAGCCAAAGGTACACAGAAAAACCCTGTCTTAAAAAAAATAATAATAATAATTGCAGGAGGAGAAAATTTCACATGGCTGCCATGCATATAGGTTGCGTCTTTGATACCTTGTAGTCAGAGAAATGGTTTGAACAGCTATGTATGGGTTAGAGGATGCCTCTAGGCTAAGAGTTACCTGGAAAATCCTCCCTAGGAGAAACAGTATCCCAAAAGATTTTGCTCCAAAGGAATTCTTTTCTCGAGAGAGAGAGAGAGAGAGAGAGAGAGAGAGAGAGAGAGAGAGAGAGAGAGAGAGAGAGGTTTGTCCTCCAATGTATGTCCCTTAATCTCCCAGATCTACTATTAAAGAGCAGATTCCTGGACCTGTGTGTTAGTTAATGTTGTCCACTTGATAGGATCTGGAATCACTGGGAAGCAAGCCTCCAGGCACAACTATCTAGCTTCAGATATGAACTCCAGGGACTGTATTGACCATATTAACTGAGTTGAAAACACCCACACTAAAAGCATGTGTCACTACTCTCTGGGCTTGGGCCATGGACTGCATAAAAAGAAGAAAGTGAGCTGAGCACAAGCATTTTTTGCTCTCTGCTTCTTGACAGTGGTTGCAATGTGACCAGCTGCCTCAGTGTTCTGCGATTACAACTTCCCTACCATGGTGGCTGTAAGCATGAATGCAAATAAACCCTTCCTCCCTTCCTTGTTTATGTCAAAGTATTTTTTCACAGCAGTCAGAAAGAAACTAAGACGGGCCATCTAAACCAAGAGAATCTCTACCTGAGGGGATGCTTCAGTCATTTACAGAATTTTTTGTCTTGAAATAAACATAAAATTTATCATGTTCAGTCACAGTTCTATAAGCTCAGGAATGTTAGGTGCATTTATGCCCTTTAGCTGTCACCACCATCCCTATCCAGAACATCTTCAGCATCCCAAACTGAGCCCCTATACACATTAAACACTAAGTCCTCTTCCTCCAGCTCCATGGCAACTCGGGCCTACTGTCTCTCTTTCTAGGCACTTCATATAATGAAATCATACAATATTTATTATCTTGTGTCTGGATTATTTCATTTTGTCTATTGAATTTAGAATTCATCCAAGATGCAGCTGATTTGAATGTAACTATAAGAGTCCAGGCTAACTTCACGCTCCTACCTTGTCTTTTCAAATTTCAGAATTATTGTCATTGTGCCCAGGAAAAGCCTCTTCCTTTCATAGGCAGACCAGTTCCCCACTGAATTTTGTTTATGCACATAGCTATGTTATGGAATAATCTTTTTGAACACCGTGGAGAGGAGTTAGTCTGGTTGACTTAATAAAGAGCTGAATGGTCAACAGCTAGGCAGGATTTCTAGGCAGAGAGAATGCTGGGAAGAAGAAGGGCAGAATCCACAGCCAGACAGAAGTTGAGAATGTAGGAGGGGAAGTAACAGACAAAGCCACATGGCAAGACATAGATTAATCTATGAATTTGAACTAGTTAGAAAGAAGCCTTAGCTATGGGCCACGCTTTCAATTAATAAGAAGTCTCCATGTTATCTCATTTATTTGAGAGAAAAATCCACTTACAAATGGCATCCAATGTCTGGGCATGTATTTCAAATAAGACTTGAGAAAGTTTTCAAAAATATTCTAAATATACAGAAACAGAGCCAAACATAGCTTCCTAGTCTTTCAGATCTCGTGTGGGCCACATTATAGAAACAAAGTTTCCTGGCTAGCGTCTGTGGGATTAAGCCACCAGCAGGCCACGAATGGGCTAAGCTGAACAGCAATTAAAGTTTTCATGTGGACAGAAAAAGTTGCAAAACTCAGTAAAACAGGTTCAGACGGGAAAAGAAACAAACTCCTAAACACATTAACACATTGTGTTTAACAATGTGCACTTTGTTAAATGTGAAAAAAGAAAAAGGATATAGACAGTCATAGAAAGCCTAATAATTTAAAAATAATAAAGTCTTTTAAGAGAGAGGTAAAGTAATAATAATAAGAGAAGAATAAGCCGTGTAGAGATGGGAAATACACAGGGAGTTTGGATCTTGTGTGGTGTTTTAGTGATTTTTTTTTTATTGCTGATGAGCAAACAATAGGTACCAAGAGAAACTGGATTATAGAAACTGATAAATTAAACCAGGAAAACAGGAGCCAGATTATGACACACACTCTGAAGGATGACTCTGTCTTCCTTGCAATTATTCAAAAAAGGAATAAAGAGTGAGATTTGTGTCAAAAAGCCAGGAGGAAGTGCGAGATTCAATCAAGTCTTCTACAAAGCCTACGGAAAGGAAGCACGGGAAGGCGAGATTTCACTTTCCTCTCAGATGCTGAGACAGCTTCTTGTCTCAGAGGAAATGCTGCACTGTGTTGTCATGGGAGACTCCTCCTTCGTGTTCAAGTGCTTCCCAATACACTAGAAAACAGGGAGGGACATGCTTTCCTGTCTGAAACTCGATGAAGGGATTCACTAGAAATGCAGTTACAGAATTAGCAAAGCAATGGAAGATTTCTATCACTTTTCCTTCTAATACTTGGTTAAGGATGAGGGAAGGCAACTATTTTTTAAAATACACTTTTGTGTAGTTGGTAGCCAAGGGTGTTCCATAAAGAATGAGTACTGGTTTATGATGGATTTCTGGGATGAGAGAATATGAATGAATTGATGAATTAGAAGGTTTTGAAGAAATTTGCCTTTCGGCTATAAGAGAAAAAACTCCCATCAATTACATCTATAGTTTATGAATCTTAAATATTAAAATAACATTGCTATATCCCTGAAGAGGCACATGCCCTTTTGAGTTGCGTATTTGGGAAAAGTGTGAATAGTGTTGCTTCAGATTTACAAGTGGCACACAGAGATGGGGAAAACATGTTGTTTTTAAAAAGTTGATCATTGTCAGTAACATGAGATAAGTGTAAAATAGCACATTTAAAGTTATGCTACTTTTTATTATGAAAAGAAGCTAAATTCATTCAATGAAATTCACAGCTACTCAGTGTGGTTGAGGGTGAGGGTAAGGAATCTCTTACCTAAGAAAGTGCTCTAAATCCTTTGCCCAAGAGGGTAGTGTTAACAACAACCTTCCAGTATTTGAAGATTGGATCAGAATAGTCTATCTAGAATCTTCTAGAAAACTGAAAGACTTGATAATTTCTAATTCATAGAATGAAGTCTCAAATATATTCTCAAATGTTCACATTACTTCTTAGTTTTGATTTATGGTTTAGCTGTTTCCGTGTTATATTTATATAGGTTTTGAACCCTCTCTTCCATTCTATCCCATTCTCCCTCCATGTTTTTTCTGCTACTGGTAGGGAACATTCTACTTGGGGAGCTGTCTGATCAAAGCCTATTAATCCCACTGGGCAGGAATAAGAACATTACCAAAATTTTGAGGCAAATGTAACGCAAGATTTATTAAATACTGGCCAGGTTGACATACACAGGCCATATCCATACCCAGGATTCTCAAAGAATGGACATATAGTATTTTAGTCTGGTTTTTATGAAGGCAAAACCCACAAGGCTGGGTACACTCCATCTTTGTCCAACTTGGGGCAAGCATACATCCTGACATGCTTCCTTCCTATGTACCTCCCACCTACATGTGATCAAGCATATTCTGTGCAGTTGGGGCAACCAACCTTGTTTACTGAAGTGAGAAACACGTGGTTTGTTATCTCACATAAACAAAAGCCCCCAACATTCCAGGGAGTTATCTGTCCTGGGCAAGTAGGATTTCCAGGCTAGAGACATTTTTGTTTTATAGATCTATTAAACATGGTAAATGAAACTTAAAACATTACTATAGCCATAACAAACCAAGGTTGGAATAGTTCATAGAAATACCTGTGGCATTCATTGTGAGTGACAGGGCAGGGTCAACGCTCAGCTTCTCTTCTCTTTAGAGAGGAAAACTTTGATGGCTATAAAGGGACAGCAAACTGTCACCCCACCCCCTTTAGTCTTTAAGACTAGCTGACAGTAGATAGACCATCAGGAGGAAAAAGCCTAAAAATACATTCATATAAATACACACCGTGGTTACAGAGTATGAAACTCAAAGAAGGGCCTTGTACTCCAACCTTAAAAACCTTCAAAATAGAGAGAAAAGATGGGGCTGTCTGCAAAAATAGTAACTCTTAGGAGAGCTGAAACAGCAAGAAAAGCAGACCGTGGACGGGGGTAGAGTTCACCTGAAGCTGATTCTGATATCAGTCTATTTTTTTTTACTCTGAATTACTCTTCAGAAGTATCTAGCCTTCAGGTGGATGAGGAAACTTCAAAGAGAATCTTGTCCTAGGCTTTAAGAGAAAATAGGACAGGACATGGTTTGAAGTCCTTACTAGAGTTCTTACAACAAAAACCTGAGCTCCAGCAACCCCAACAGACGAAGGATAGCCAACCATCCTCAATAAACCAGCTAAAAAGACAAATGATAGTGAAATGCAGGGAGAGATTTATTTAGTGTGGCCACACTGGGAAGAAGAATACATAGAGAGGTGTGATGGATCCAAGTCCATCTTCACAACATCGACATATATTTTAAGTCTAAAGAGAGGAAGAATTAGGGCAGGGGACAAAACGTGTATAATTAACCAGACCTGGTCAAGATGTGGTCCCTTTGATCATTGTCTCAATTCCTGTTATGCAAGGTAGTCAAAGAAATAAAATTTCTGTTATCACTTAAGGGATCAATCTGATTCCTCCAAGGTGATCACTCCTCCACAGTCCAGGAACCCAAGGTCACTCTGTGTCCCTGGAAAAATTAAAGGAGACAGCGAGGCACAAAATGAAGTCAAGTGTCAGACTTCCCTCCTGCTTATAGCTACTTTCTGGAGATAATATATTTTAGCAAAAGGACCTTCTATGTGTCTGTCTCTATGGAAGTGAGGAAAAGGTGGGGGGGGGTAAGAATGACCATGATTCTTCCTTCAGTTAGAAGTACTCAGCACGCCAAAGCATCATATTGCTCACTTCCATTTTCTGAGTCCCCGAACAAAAACAAAGTTTGAGATGGCTAGTGTCTTCCAATGATAACAGACCTCATGAAAATTAATTCACAAAGGTAAAAACCTACGTTGTCTTTGATAAAGCTACAAGAAAATTACAAATTAAGTCCTAGCAATGATAACCTATGACCTGTACCCACTGAGTGCTGTGGGTACTTTATACTTCCTGCCTTAACAAAAAGGTACCCACCCTTGTCTTTTATCTTCATCTTCCAATTTCCTGAAAATTATACTGATTTTAACTCACTTGCTTTTTTTTCTAGGCTCTGCTCCCATCCTCCAAACCATTCCTCCAGTACACTCATCAAATCAAACTTCCTAAGTTGATGCCCTGTCCTGTTTCCTTAGTTGGAAGCCTCCTCCTATTACCTGAAGACTTCATACTAGCATGGGAAGTTCTGCATAACAAAATCTTAGCCAACGCTTCCAATCCTCTCTCCCAAAACATCCATTACCTTCAACCAAAAGAAATAGTTTGTAAGACTTCCCATGCCCACATTTTTGCTTACACTGCCTACAACAGTATAACTATCCCTCCCAGAACAAAATAAGATCTAGACAAAATCAACTTATGATCAAATTCAGTTAGAGTCAAATACAAACCATTTCCTGACTTTCTAAAAATGGAAGAGTTTTTCTCTTTGCCTGCGACTCTGCTGATGCTGCTCTAGGGAGCTCCTGTGGAGCAATAGACCCAGAATGCAGTGTAAGAATAAGCTTGAAATTGAGGAAATTCAGCGTTCCTGCTTAGAATTCTTTTTGGCCATCCTGTTGCTGCAGATTTGGTTCATACATTAATTGTCATTTGTTATTTCATTGTGTTCCATGTTGGCTGAGTTCAGGGCGACAACAGACACTCCTAGATAACAAAAGAAAAGCATAATAAATGTATTCAGAGTCTTATATGGCTCAGGAGCTTCAGGAATAAGGACGGAAAGTCCCTGGGATAGCTGGTATTTTATACTTAAGGTCAATAAAAACTAGGCAGTCATGCAGAAATGGGATCGGACAAGATACAATTGACTGACATTGTTCTGAGGGAGGAAACTTAGCTTCTCATCTACTCCGATTCTTCTTGACCTCGCAGGGTAGATTGGTTTCGAATGGGACCATCCTGAAATGAGGATCTCCTAGGAAGAAGAAAGCTCATGACCTTTCTGATAGAAGAAGTACTCAGGTCTCTGTGACCTGCCCTGGAAAACAAGAATTTTGATTTCCCTTCGTTTGTAAGAGAAAAGGAGTGGGAGGAAACAGGTGGGCAGGAAGGCAGAAACACTGCTCTAAGGCTTTTCCGATATTTGAGTCAAAGTTCTTAGCATGCCAAAGATGTCATGGTTTAAAGAATTAAGTTCTGAACCTTGAGATTGTGTAATAGCAAGACTCTGCTACTCTCCTTGTGTGATCTATTTAGATAATTCCTTGAATATTACTGTGAATGTCTATGTTGGAATTGTGGGTTTTAAATTTTGGATCTGTGACATTCAAAAGCTTACCAAGCCAGATACTCTAGAGAGTACCTTTGGTTATATTATAAACACAATAAAAACATTTTGGAGAAGTTATGACATACTTTGGTAATACAGAAGGCACTGCAGGATCGGTGCCATTAAACAAATCTTAAAGAGCCCGACCATGGCCATGGACTCTGAAGAAGTTCAAATCATGCTAAGTTTGGTTATGCATTTGACTTAGCACATGCCCGTCATTTCTATCCAACCAATAAGTTAAGTGTAGAATGTATTTATTCTTCAGACAGGAAGCAAACCTATGAAGTGGTCCAGAGAAAGGCACGGGCTTTCAGATGGGCAAAGAAAAGCTGATGTGTTTCAGATGGCTGTCAGGGAAGGAAATCCAACTGCTAATATTAAAGCCTCATGCTTTTGACAAATCCAGCAAACACAAACACACATATACACACTCAACGAGTCAAAATATTGGGCCTGAATAGCCCTTGTCTCATAGTCAAAGGCATTCTGTGAGAGCTGAAGGGGGAAACACACAGCTAAATTCAGGAGTGTAATACCCATGTCCCAAACTTCCACCACAGGTCTTTAAAACTTTAATCACCCAACACCTTTTTCTCACCCAAAGTTTAAATGCCACCACAACCCTCCCCAAAACAACATGGTCAAGCCTGTCCTGGCAGTACGCCACCATCCTGGTACCAAATTTCTGTCTAAGTTACAGTCCCTGGTGCTGTGATAAAACACCACAAGAAAAAAACAACTGGGGGAGGGGGACAGGGTTTGTTTTCCTTACAGCTAATCATCAAAGGGCATCAGGGCAGGAACCTGGGAGCAGAAATTGAGACAGAGGCCATGAGGGAACACTGCTTTGCTCCACATGGCTTTCTCAGCTGCCTTCTTAGAGAAACCAGGACCACCTGCCCCAGGGTGGCCCCGCCCACACTACTCTGGGCTCTGTCACATGAATCACTAAGTAGAAAATGCCATGAAGACTCCCCCACAGACAATGGGAGGAAAGTGTTTTCTCAACTGAGGTTTCTCTTCCCAGCTGACTCTAGGGTGTGTCAAGTTGACAGAACAAAACACAGGCTAGCAAAGTCAATAAGGAGCATGCTCAGTAGAGTATCTGTCTAAGACTTCCAAATTAGCCATCAGAGTCTAAGTCTTATTAGAGAGGATCCCACTGTGCTAAGTACAGAACAAATAAACACTGTAGCATAGCTGTGTGGTTTTGTGCACTTGTCCCTACCTATATTGTGTGGGTGGGTGCTTTAACCAACTTCTATTTGAGCTCCAAGACAAAGCAGTGATGCATTCTTGTTACCTTGGGTCACAACTATAATTTTTTTTTCAGTAACTGTTTAGTGTTCATGTTTGGACCCACAGGAGAGCATCCCCAAGAGGGCAGCATGAATTTCCTGGCATTACTACGCCCATGTCAACTTGGTACGTATCCAATGAATGACTCTCCATCAGTATCAGGTTTTAAAATGAGGATGACTTTGCAATGTGCTTGAGTAGAATTGTGCGATTTGCATAGCTGTTTTCAGTTCCTGGATAAGTGGTCATTATAGCCACAGCGCATCTCTCAGACTACGGTAGTAGAAGGTTTAAAAAGAAAATACCATATTTTAAAAATCAGTTGTAATTTTTTTTCATGCGAGTAGAAACTTCTCTGATATGCAAATCTGTAAATAAATCTGAGTCATAATTCTGTTTAAATAGTTTATTCCAGAACAACTCTTCAAGAATTTTTACTGAAACGCAAGTAGGCCAATCATTTGCTAAAAGACCTATTGATGAGTTACCCAAACTATACTTCAAAAATATAGATTACTTTTCAAATTGAAATTCTATTTTTCCTGTTTTGTTTTATCCTAAACAAATTAAAATTTATAGCTATGGACCTCATACATTTCTTTTAACAAAAGTGACTAAACAGACCAAAGAAGGGAACAGTTGATTCTTTTATGCTTTGGAGAATCTCAACAAATTTACCTTGAACAGTTCACATACTGATTTTACCCATCTATCCATCTTCATGGGTTGATTTGGTTTCTTGTGCCAAATTTCTTGGTTTAAGTTCAAACAGTTTTTCTGCTCTGAGTCTCCAACAGTTCTTTGAGAGACATATCCCCAGTGCTTGGGTATGTCACAGCTTCGAAACTGAATCACTTTTCTTTGTATATTCACTTTTCAGCCACCCCACAATATTTGAACATTGGAATTCTGTCTGAGTGCATCTGTCAAATCATCAAAGACTACAAAGAAAATATCATGAAAATACCATCCAAGCTGTGAGCCAAAGTGCTGTGAATAAATTCAATATTTTAGTGACAATAATATTCATTGAAAATAAGATGTGTTTTTTTTTCTTCTTGTTCTGTTCAAATAAATGTTTTTATTTGAACATGGATCAATAAGTGGCCCAAGACTAGAGAAAAATAATATTTGAAGAATTGGGAGTCAGTGAGAGTTAGAACCATTGTGGTAAAAAATAGAATCATCCAATATGAAAATGCTTCTAAAAATAACTGTGGGCAGAACTGCGGTGATGTGGTGAATCTAAATCTCTCCCACTAAGGCACTGGAACTTCATATATATTTAAGTTTTGGATGGAATATAAACTCAAGTCTGTCACCATTAGTCAGTCCTATTTCTGTTTGAATCAAGTTTTCAAAGATGTCTAAAGAAATAACATGAGTTCCATTTAATTTTAGTTTTCACTTCTTTTTTTTTTTTTTACACAGTAAGTTCTTATTTTTTAAAGGCCAAAAAAAAAAAAAAAAATCCCACCCACATTTCTTAAATGACTTGATTCATGGACCAGTGCTGTAGGACAGGCTCTGTTGACAGAAAGGCAGGCTGAGGAGGGTGGGGGTGGGGACTTCCCCTGCACTCTTGTTCAGCATATGCTAAGTTTGGAGAGGAATGACTTAGGCTACCATTGAAGACAGTTAGCCTGGTAAAGGCATGCTGTGGAAGAGGGAAAGGCTGATGGGGAAGGCCATCCCTGCAAAAATTTTCTAGATCTCGAGTTTCTAACAAGCTTTTGCTTTGATAAAAGAACAACAACAACAAAAACCAAATATTTTCAAGGTTTTATTTTTATATTCCAGATGGAGTGTTTGCTTTGTTTTACTTTACCTTTTTTTTTTTTTTTAGAATGGGGTGGGGGTAGGCTAGAGCATCATGGCTCAGCAATTAAGAGCACCAGCTGCTTTGTTCTTCCAGAGGTCCTGAGTTCAACTCCCAGCAACCACATGGTGGCTCACAACCATCTGTAATCTTCTGGCATGCAGGCATACATACAGGCAGAATTCCTGTATACATCATAAATAAATAAATCTTTCAAAACAAAACAAAAAATGCACATAAAAGAAGAAGAAAAATTAAAGTAAAGGGTATATTAAATTTACCATTTAAGCACAGAGTTTGGGAAAAGGACTCAGTCATTCTGGAAATGAGTTTTGATAAATTTGGGTCATACGTATCATTGAGACAAGTATCTATCACATTCAGGCAAATGTGAATCCATCCAGGAGCTCTTCACTCCTTTCACTAAGCTATTTTTTTTTTCCCAAGCAAGAAAAATTACATTTCAGTCTTTCAGCTACCAGCTCATTGTGTGTGCTCCACGGCACAGGTGGCTCCTGGCTGCCAGTGAAACCCACACAGACACTGAATGTTTCCACAACCACAGAAGGTGCCGCTGCTCTGTAGATTTGCTGGCGAATGCAGCAGTGTAGGTCCCAGCCAAAAGCACTGCCTACATTTACTTTCTAAGAGAGCCTGGATCCCTATTCACTTGAGAAGATAGGAGAAGCCCCTGAAGATCCCGTTGTTACTATCCTCTTGCTCTTAAGAACAATGATGGAATTGTTGCCTTAGCAAGACAGGTGCCAGAAATTTCCTTGGATTATCTTAGAGGCAGCCACTGATCAGAGAAGCAGAAGTACAGCCCATTAACAGGCAATGGGGTGTTGCTCAGAAGCCACTGTTTTCCGGTAAGGTAGGCTATGAGCATTCCACACTCTGGGAACTGGGGAAAGGGGCTGGCCACGCCCATTCCCACCGTCTGGAGTGCCTGAGACTGGAATGAAGGGACAGCAGTTGATGCCTTTGGCGGGTGATCCTCTAAGCAGTTCCAGCATAGTTGGCTGAAAACTTCAGCTGTCTGGGCAGCCAGGTGATGTGGAGGGGCTCCAGAGAGGTTCTATGGGTAACTGAAGCCACCACCCACACATGTGGACTTCAGTAGAAGCTTAGGATGACCTGTGAAGTTGGAGGTGACTTCCCCGTGACTTAGAATCATGGAGCGCTTTGCAGTCTCCAGAAACAGTGGCCAGGAGGCGGTAGACCTTGCAATGCGAAGTTATTTCCTATAGAGAAGTGAAAGTAGCTTTCTCCTTTGTTAGCATGGAAAGTCCCACGATTTTTGATGAGCAAAGGGACTGATCGCCACCTCTGGAAATGTGCCCCGTAAGACCTCTTTCCAATCTAGCCTCGATGTGTTTAAGTCAATTTTTATATAGCTTGGGAAAAATAAAATAGATTCGCTGTTACTCGCTGTAACAAGTGAGCGCAGCTGAGCCTAGCTCATGCATATCTTATGAAGGCAGAGGCAGCCTTGCTGCTGGCTCTCACAGCTTGCCCCCAGCTTTTGTATGAATAGCCTGCGTTTAGAAACCGTTCAATTGACCAGAAACTCAACTCGGAAATTAGCACACAGAACCTGTCAACCTGCCAAGAAAACTTAAATCAAGGATTAAAAGAGTGAAATTACTTTGAAAAACGCTTTTAAATTAAGTACATTTAAAGTCCAGGAAGTCAGCTCTTTACAAATGTTTATTACATTTATCTATTTTTTATCATGTGTATGAGTGTGTGCCACCCCTGTGTGGAAGCCAAAGGACTGTTTGCAGGAGCTGGGTCTCTCCTTCTACCGTGTGAGTCATGGCGGTTGAACCAAGGCTATCAGACTTGGAAGTAAGTGTCTTTACCCTCGACGTTTTATTGACAGCCTGCAAGTTATCATTTTTATTAACAATTATTAAGCTCACAGTGTTTCCACATAGATAGAACATTTGTAAGTAGTAACCTTTTGTTTCCCAAGTTCTAAGTGGTTATTTTGTTCATTTAGGTGAGCTTACCTACTTGACAAGTAGTTGCTTTCTGCTAATTATTTGTAGACATAGCAGACGATGTGGCAACGTTCATGGCAACAAGTTGCTTCGTTTTCAATGACTTATCCTACTTTCAGAATTTCAATGAGTATTTGTATCTTCATTTTGCAGGACAGTATGTTGACTTAAACTATCCACATAGTTTTCATGTGCACCGGACTTCTTGTTGTCGTAACAGCTCGCTACAGCTTCAGACAGGATGAATTTGTTTTAGCTAACAGTTTCAGGGGATTCTGCCCATACTCATTGCTGTCTTGTTTCTCTGTCTTGTAATGCAGAGCATCAAAGGCATTGGGGGGACCATCACTTGGGGACACTTCAGTACACAGAGACACTTCACACCTAAATATCATGGAATAACTTTTTCAGAATAACTTTTCCAAGGTAGAGTGCATGGTCTAAGATTTCTGTTTCTGTTTTTCTTTATCCTTTCTTATATTTATATGGTTTGAAGAATAACTCCCATGGGTTCATATAGTTGAATGCTTAGTCACAAGTTAGAGGAACTATTTGGGAAGGATTAGGAGGTGTGGCCTTGTTGGAGGAGGAGTGTCACTGGAAATGTGCTGTGAAGTTTCAGAAGCCCACACCAGACCCTCCCCCATATATTTCTCCCCCCCCCCATTGCCTCCTGTGCCTGTGGATCAGTATATAAAACTCTTAGCTATTGATCCAGTGTCATGCCTAGATGGTCCCACCATGATGATCTTCACTATATTAACTCTGAAACTGTAAGCCAGCTCCAGATTAAGTGGTGTTTTCTGTAAGAGTTGCCTTATAGAGCAAATTTATAGCAATAGAACATTAAGACGATGTATTTTCTGGAAGTCTCCAGGGAGGTTTTCCACTCCTCTTTCCTTCCAATTTTCTACCTTTTGTAGCCTTTTAGAGATTTCTGACCAACTCTGGGTCACAAAGCACAGTTTCAAAATTCTTTGATCTAGAAAGTTTTCTGTGTCCAGTCAAGAATATTTTCTCATTTAAGGGATCATCTCATCTAAGGATAGAGGCCTGACCTTCCTCATTCTTTTGTTGAACGTTAAAGGCTTATTTATGTTCTGAGATCTGGGGACTTACTCTTAGATTCCTTAATAATAAAAACTTTCAAGTTTGTGATGGTTTGAAAGAAAATGGGCCCCAAAGGGAGTGGCACTATTAGGAGGTGTGGCCTTATTGGAGTAGGTGTGGTCTTGTTAGAGGAAGTGTGTCACTGTGGTAGGGGGCTTTGAGGTCTCTTTTCTCAAGCTTCACTCGGTGTGACAGGTGACTTTCTGCTGCCCTCTGGTCAAGATGTAGACGGCTCTGCATCTGCCTGCTCACTGTCATGCTCCCCATCATGATGATAATGGACAGAACTTCTGAAACTGTAAGCCGTTGCCATGAAAAAATTAAATGTTTTCTTTGTAAGTGTTGCCGTGGTCATGGTGTCTCTTCACAGCAATAAAAAACCCATAACTAAGATAAAATATTTCACATATTCTTTGTGGGCCTCAAGGTTATTATTACATGGAAGATCCTGGCTAGAGTACTTAACATCTGTGGCCAGCACACCAGTCCTTCCCTATACCAAATGGCCATGAAGGCCCATATTATCATCCCCTCTGGGTATAAAGGTGTGGGCCCGGGAACCAATATAATTGGTCAAGACTCCAAAGGGATCCTTCAAGAAGGATTCAAATTCCCTTTCAAGATTCCTTACTTCAGAGATTGTGAGGCAAGCAATTACAAATCCAGTTTCCACAAAGGGGATAAACAGAGGCTGGAGGAGTCTCTGCCAGCAGGAGACTGCAGTCTGAGAAGGGGAACTTCCCAATGTCCCTTTGGTGTCATTCTATTTTTTTCTAAGTGTGGGGAAAGGGGTTCCTTGAGAATGGGCTGAGAGTGAAGTGGGGGTGAAGATTAAAGCATCAGAGAGAGTAGGTAGGTGGGGGAGGAGGGTAAAGAAAACATAGGTGCAAGGGAGGGAAGTTAAAGGAAGAATTGAAGTCGGAAAAGGAGAAGGGGAGAACCTAGGAAGTTCTGTGAGGTTGGGCACCTGATTAGGATAATAAGGGCAGGCGGTAGGTCCAAAGGGTTTCATAGGCATTTTGACCCTTCATCATTGTGGCTGTCATTTTAAACCTATTTTAGAGGATAGACTGAATCGCTCACAGTATCCCCTCCAGCATCCACTTTAGAGATGTCTTAGTGGACATGAATTTCTTCTTTTTTCTTTTTCTTTTTTTTTTTGGTTTTTCGAGACAGGGTTTCTCTGTGGTTTTGGAGCCTGTCCTGGAACTAGCTCTTGTAGACCAGGCTGGTCTCGAACTCACAGAGATCCGCCTGCCTCTGCCTCCCAAGTGCTGGGATTAAAGGTGTGCGCCACCACCGCCCGGCTTGACATGAATTTCTTAAACCTGCTTTTTTGCTTTTTGTTTTTGTTTTTTATCATGGACATAGTACTCAAACAACTCCCAATGACTTATTACTATATTCATAAGTCAGAATATCACAACCCCCATCAAGGAAGCTTCTTGCAGACAATGGCAATTAACCCAGAGGCTCCCAACTGGTCGATGCGTAGAGAATAGACTGTGGACATCCAGCCCTGAATGGGACCTACACCTCACACCCCTCCCCCTAAAACTCAGGGATTTTCCCAGAAGTGGAGCAGACAGACTAGAAGAACCTGAAGTATCAAGAACATCAGGAAACAGTATTTTCCGGAAACAACAAGGCAGTTGCACTTATGAATTCACATAAATTATGACAGATGTACAAGATCTGCTCCTCTAAGAGACATACAAATTGTATGTATGTATATATGTGTGTGTGTGTACATATTTTATAACAGGATTCCAATGTCATACATATATACATATTTTGTAACAGGGCTTTACAACGATAAAGAAGTATAACAAAACAGAAATGATGAATAGGTCAACTTAGGGTACAGTTTGTGATTGCAACTTTCTTTTTTTTTTTAAATAATTGATGCAAATGGACAAAACCCAGCTATGGAAATACGAACAGCAACCATCTGAATCAATCAACATTTATTGAATGTTCTGCCTAGCAAAAAAAAAAAAAGCCACCGTTTTTGAAATGTACATGAATATTTTATTAAACCATATGCTGATGCTTAAAATACATTTAATAAATTTTAAAGGGTCAGGGCTGGAGAGGCGGCTCAGCCGTAAAATGCTTGCCCTGCAAGCCTGAACCCCTGAGTACAGATCTTCAGGACCCAAACAAAAACAGTCATAGTACACTGCTCCTGTCATCCCTGTGTGTCTGCCAGAAACGGGAGACAGAGATGAGAATGAATCTGCAAAAGTTAGCTTGGTCACAGTAGAGAAAGTCCTACTGTCTCTACAGAAAGGAGAGGAAGGACACCCCACGTATATCCTCTAACCCCACTAGCCCAGTGACACAGTATTGCCTATGGTCACTGCATTAATTAGGGAGGGTTGCCTGCAGGAGCATGCTTGGGGAGTTACTGACTTGAACAAAGGCAACTTAATCAAGGTCTTCATTAGAGACTCTCCACCACCAGTAGTGAAGAACTGCCTATAACTCCTCCTCCGAGGGTGGAGCCTCCCGCGTACCTCTCCCCTCAACAACTGAATGCTGACTTCTCAGTTTTGCACTGTCTTGGGCAGGTCTCCGGAGCTGCTGTGAACCTATTACTTCCAAACCGTGACGTGTGCAGAAGACAGTTTTCCATAGCGTCCTTCCTTTCCTGTGGCTCTTAGTCTTTTGGTCCCCCTTTTCCTTCATGTTCCCTAGGACTTGAAAGGGGAGAGTCAGAACTCATGTTTAGAGATGAGCGGTCAATAACTGCATACCCTCATCCCTTTTGCCAGTTAAGAGTCTCTGCATAAATCTAGGATCTGCAAGATTAGGATTCACTAGAGGGAACGCAATAGCTTTGATTCCTATGTTATAAAAAGGAAAGGTCATTTATTTTGAATGTAATCATCTCTCTTCAGAAGCTATAGAGGAAAGACAAAATGACAAGAGAGGAAATAAATAGAGAGAGAAGTTGAACAGGATAAATAGTGGGCAAAATCAGTAGAATTGAAGGTGATCCATTGAAAGGGGGAAAAGAGGAGTTGAATAAGTGTCTTAGTCTCCTTTTCTGTTGCTCTAATAAACACCAGGATAAAAACCAACTTGGGGAGGGAGGGGCTTATTTAATCCGATATTGAGACATTGAGGGAAGTTGAGGCAGGAACTGAAGGCCATGGGGGACTGCTACTTACTGCCTTACTCCCTATGCCTTGCTGCACAGTTTGCTTTCATATATAACCCAGTATCAGCCAGGCATGGTAGCGTACGCCTTTAATCCCAGCACCCCAGCACTCGGGAGGCAGAGGCAGGCGGATCTCTGCGAGTTTGAGACCAGCCTGGTCTATAAGAGCTAGTTTCAGGACAGGCTCCAAAGCTACAGAGAAAGCCAGTCTCGAAAACAAAACAAACAAACTAAAAACACCAGGACCACCTCCGCAGGTGGTCCATATCATTCATTAATCAAGAAAACACCACAGACTTGCCTATGGACCAATCTGATAGAAGCGTTTCCTCAGTTGATATTCCCTCTCTTTCTGGATGACTCTAGTTTGTATCAAATTAACAATAACTACAAGCACAGTAACGTTATTGTTGGCTACGCAGCACATATGAACTAAAGTATACCACCGAACCTGAAAAATAAATAAAAGATTGAACAAGAGAAAAATGTAAAGGCATATGGAGAAAGTTAGTTCGTATTTTGTTCTAATATACACAGTGTGTGTGTGTTTGTGCGTATGCATGTGTGTCTGTGTGTGTGCATGTATGCATGATAGCCACCCCACAAGTCAGTCTTGATCTTTTTCTCTTGGGCCAGAAGCAGGATTTGTGGGACGTCAGGACCATTACCTTCGTGTTCCTGCAGCATTGCAATTGATTTCTGTAGATTTTCAATTGGGTGCAAGCTACCGCTGAGAGACCCAGAAAGCCTGGCGCAGGGCTGTTAGGGTGAAATCAGCTCTTCCCCACAACCAGGAAGAAAACGGATGTCAGCGTTAGACCCACAGGGCTTCTCTGATTCTCACTTTCAGCCTGGGGAGAACCCAAGGGCGACTCTATTTGAGCTAGGCCTAGAATTGTGACCTCCGGAGAACTGTTGAATAATGGACTCTGCCCTCTCTGGAGTGGTCTGTTGTGCAGCAGCGGCAAACACAGCAATGCTCTAAGCTTCCTGGGTCTTACTCTGCCAACTTCTGGCGTCTGCCGTTATCTCCAGGAATCGAGGCTGGAATTCTGTACGTATACCAAATAGTGAGGAAAAACACAGCACACACTGAGGGGCACTTACAGAATGAACTGAACAGCACTCTTCAGAGGCCTCAGAGAACGGGGCTTGAGAAATGGCTCAGCTGGTAAGGCGTTTGCTGCCCACGTGTAAGCACCTGAGTTTGCTCTCCCAGAACCCACGGGAAAAATCCAAGAGCAGCAGTAATTCCAGGGCTGGGAAGGCAGCAGCAGACGGGATGTATTGGTCAGCCGGCATAACTAGCGAGTATGGTCCAGGTACGGGGAGAGATGCTGTCTTCAAAACTAAGGTGGAGAGTGACAGAGGAAGACACTGTACACATATGTCCATGTGGATCTAGCACATGCACGCACAAGCACACACACACGAGTGCACACACGGTTAAAAAAGAATCCAAATTTGTAAGTGTCAAGAAATACAATAGTATTGAAGGGGAATAAAGAAAACTGAACAGTACAATTATAGCAAAAATGCAAGTTTGTGTGAAAACTTGAAGGAAGAGAAAAGGACATTAGGGAAATTTACATAAGGTCTATCAAACTCACTGTATTAATATATCAATATTACTTTCTTAATTCAAGTAGCTGTGTTATAGTATTTTAAGAGAATGCCCTTGTTTGAGCAAACATTTTATTCCAGTCTTTTGAGATTTAAAAAAAAAATAATCATTAAAGCAGAATAAAAGATAAATAAAAAATAAAATCATATTTATTTCAACATATTCAGACAAGTCACTTGATAAATTCCACACACCCATTTATGATAAATGTAAAAGACAATAAAATCCACATTATTTGCTCACCAAGAATAAAAGAAATATCAGTATGATAAAAGAGATGATCAATAAAAATCTTCAACTAAAATCATATTTAATGGTAAAATATCCAATACTTCATCTATATAGGAACAAAATCAAGGCAAAGGTAGCTGTCATCACCATTTTAAAAATATCATTTACAATGGAATCAAAATGCTGAGACATTTAAGGTACTGGACTTGTCTGTGGGGTGTGTGTGTGTGTGTGTGTGTGTGTGTGTGTGTGTGTAAGTCATGGGTGTAGACCTCTGAATCTCCCCATGCTAGGTTAGACACTGAATAAGAATACACAGAATCTGTATACTAAAAACTATAAAAAAAATGTTGCCAAGAGAAATTAGCAATGATAAACTAAATGGAGAAAAATTATTCTTGTTCGTGGATTGGTAGACCAATGACTCACTATGGGACACACAGTATTCCAGAGGCCTCCCTGGTCCTCTAATACCAGAATCTTCCGGTCTTGTAAGGGTAATGGATGCAGTCCCCCGGGGCGGGATTGCTAGCGACAGAAATGAGCATACAAAGGCAGCGTCATTGTTACAGGAGCTAACAAGCAAAATCGTAACATCTTCTATTTCCTTTCCTAAAAAGCGAATATTCGAAATGAAGCTCAGAATAAACATATTTCAGAGAGAGAAATCATATAATCTCAAAAATGTTTTCAATTATTTCATCCTACTGAGAACAAATAATACCAGCAGGGAAGGAAAAGGCAAACCACGAAAATGAGTGGTTAGAAAATTATAGAGAACCGTTTCTCACTCAACATGTCACCGAGGATATTGGCAAGCCATCATTTTCAACTGTCAAGCAATGTAAGTGAAATATCTCCGCAGCAAAGAGGAAGGGAGTAGCAGCCAGCCCAACCTGTCAATCAACACATTTGTAGAGAAATATTGGGAAAAATGGTACTGAGGAGGGAAAAAAAATGTATTTTGAATAAAAGTAAAACCGAAGGCTCTAATCTAGGTTCCATTGCTGTGATAAACACTACGATCTAAAGCAAGTTAGCGGAAGGAAGGGTTCCTTTGGCGTACAGGTTAACAGCCCATCATCGAGAGAAGCCAAGGCAGGAAACTCGAGGTGAGATCCTGGAGGTAGGGAAGGAAGCAGAGGCCACAGAGAAAAGCTGCTAATTGGCTTGCATTGGCTTGCTCAGTTATTTTTTTTTAAAATACATCCCAGACCCACCTGCCCATCTGTGGTACCACTTGTGGTTGGCTGGTCCCTCCACATCAATCAGCAGTGAAGAAAATGCCCCCACAGACCCACAGACATGGCCGGATGCCAGTCTGATGGAGGCAGTTCCTTAGTTTAGGGTTCCCCTTCCCAGGTTGACAAAACAAAAACAAAAACAAAAACAAGCGAACACCCTCACCTGCACAGCTAGACACTGAGAATACGCCAGTGTTTGACTTAAGATATTTAACAAGCTAGAATTACATTTCACTATTTTTAGTTTTAAAGAAAAGCCCGTGTTTGGCCATGAAATCCACTATTACGTGAATGATTTTCCCACCAAAGAATGCGCTTAATATATAGGCTTTGTATTTCATAAACACAGGTCATTATTTCAGGCAAGAAATAGTACAGGGTAGAATCACAGTATATTATTATATTAAATATGAATATATGTCATAAAACTAAACTTCATTGTAAATGAATTTCAAGCCAATGGATTTCATAAAGAGGCATAATGTCCTGGAGAAAAGAGAAATTGCTTGAGACATTGGAAGTCCTGGGGCAAAGCCTCTTTCTTACAGAAGGTTTGGCAGGTTTTCCAGACATGACTGAGTTCATAAACCCTCCTTGTGGAATGATGGGACTGCGCTTCTTCCACCCGAATCTAAATGGAGAGTGGCTGGTTCAGCCACTAAAAGATGCCAGACATGGGGCTTTGTGACTGCAGGAGTCAGGAAACATCGCCCCTGGTCTGAGTAAAACCAATCCTCAGGGTTCCAGTCAGCACCCCCACAAACCACCACATAGGCAAAGCCACCCCCTAGCTGCTCCAACTGGCCCAGCCCTCCTCCTGTCGCCTGCCAGTGTGGGAGTTTAATGTGGACTGTTTCGGGGCCAGACGACTCGGTGGGGCACACCACTAAGTGACTTCCCCTGCTGTCATGGAGCGCTTTGCAGTCTCCAGAAACAGTGGCCAGGAGGCGGTAGACCTTGCAATGCGAAGTTTCCTGACTGTCACACGAAACCAGGGCTTCCCAGGCTGGGCACCACCAAAACCCAATGTTTGAGATGAAGTGCGGTTCTATTTTCTTTTAACTCACAAAGTTTGAGGATAGTAAACGGAGGAGGATCCATTTTATAGAGAACAAAAGCAGAAGAATGATTGATAGACCCTAATAATAATGATGAAGGACAAATAATCCAGAAAAAGAAATATTAAAGCAATAAACTGGTTTTCTTTTATTTTTGTTTGTTCCTGGATGGTTGGAGCATTATCTAAGAGAAACCTTGAATCTATAAGCAGAGCATATTAAAAAAAAATGAGGAAGTACATCAGAATTTTTAAATAAATATAATAGATAATTAAACGAAACTTTCTAATTTGCTAAATTCTAATCACCAGAAGCTACACAACAAGCTGTAAATTTTCTTTCTTAGTCTCTTTTTTTATGAAAAACAGTAATAATAAGCCAGTAAGTATATTTTACCATCTTATTGAGAAAAGTCACCATATCACCAAGTTTAAGAAGCCATGTTCAAGGTCTGAGACAGCGGGATGTGGCTTATGAATGGCTGAGAAACGGCTAAAACCCAAGAACACAGCCCTCTCCGTCCTCATGCTAAGCATGACACACATCAGCCAAGGATTCTTCTGTTGCTATGGTCGTTATGACCCTGAGGCTCAAAGGCACGGTGAACAAGATAATCTCAGAAAGATTTTATCACAGAACCTTTTTGTTTCTTTTCATGTTAGGGAAGAAACCCAGGGTCCCCGGCACGCCATTGCAAGAGCGCTGCCACTAAGCTTTCCCATCAGGCTGAGTGTTATTTACCTTTGAACTGTAGTTACCTCTTTCCTCAGAGACTGTTCGTTTGATTGTTATTTAGTTCCACTATGACGTTGAATCTGCTGGAACTTAATTTCGGTGTGTTGAACTTGGCTTCCTGATGTGAAACACAACACTTACATCAACACACATGTGAAACCCACTGGTGTAGCTCCATTCAAGCAGACCAGGTTGGCTAAACAGGCGAATATGTGGAGCAGAAAGCCAAACGATATTACTTGTGTGTTATGCTTCCTGTCGATCAGAAAACTGAAAATGACAGAGGGCACAGAATTTGCTTATGTTTCGGCTAATTATATAACACCATGGTTTAAACAATCCCACTAAAAGTCTGCTCTACGTGGAGAAGGGATGTTATTAATAATTATAGCAGTTCATGGGGCTGCCATCAAAGACCCATCTAGCAAATCCTTGATTTAAAAGGTTCCAGCCTGCCAGTACTACAGTCCTCTCCTCCAAAACCATAGTGTATGGTCCTGATGAAGTTTGGTTAATAAACCTAACAGAGATTTATCACCGTTTACAGTTAAATTGAGTCCACTCATAAATATGTATGACAGTTATGAATAATGATGAAACATTTCACAGGATGTATCATAACATAATTTCAATAGTTAAAAATTAAGTATAAAAATGATAGGTATAGAGATGATCAATAGGCTGTGTGTGTGTGTGTGTGTGTGTGTGTGTGTGTGTGTGTGTAGGAAAGTAGGTGAGAGATAGATGGTAGCTGGAACAATCCAAACATCACTGCAATCTTACATTAAAAGTATATATTTCAAGACAATATATACCTCATTTATGCCCTAACATAGATGCCCCTACGTCAGCCTCTGTGAATAAACTCCTAGCTTACAACAGTGCACATTTTCTCACTGTGTTCTGATTTTACTCCCAAATACCTGTTGCTGTTTATGGGAGAATCTTTTGCTGATTGTTATTTGCATTGACCGATCAAAATGATAGACTCTGCTTATGGTAACTCAATTTGTGACTCTCCCTAAGTTGTGCAAATGAAGTAGTGGAAGCATTCAGCAGAAACAGCACATTCGTGTGCATTGAACACGTACCAGTGGTGAATTCCCACGTAAACATTCTTTCTCCTCATCATTCAGCATTCAATACATTACATGAAATACGTAATTCCTTATTATTGTGGTGATTAATTTTGATTGTCAACCTGACAGGATTCAGAACCACTATTGTACCAAATCTCTGGATATGTCCCAGAGGGCTTTTTGGTTAACTGTAGGGGGAACACCCACCAAGTGTGCAGCATCATTCCGTGGTTAGGATCACGAATTGAGTAAGAAGGAGAAAGGAGGCGAGCATCACCTCTCATTTCTCTCTGCTGCAGGACTGGGGATGCATCCCGACCAGCTGCATCAAGCTCCTGCCTTCGTGATGTCTCTCCCACAATGGACTCCGCCCACAAGCTATGCACCAGAATAAACCGGCCATGCTTTGGGCTGCCTTTAGCAGGTATTTCCTCATAACCAGAAGGCGAGCAACTAATACAATTACACAGTGGACTTCATGTGAGACGACTTTGCCCAACTGTAAATGAATGCATGCACTCTGAACACACACAAGGGAGCAAGGCCAAGCTGTGAGGTATGCCCTTAGGTGTATTCAACTTGAGATAGTTTCAACTTACCATAGGTCACTGGAATACAAGGAAGCAACTATATCAGTAGACACAGAGAAGCCTTATGTAACTACAGTCTCTTGGGGGGATCTATAGAACTTTCCATAAGACAAAACAGGAGAAGGAAATGGGAATAAAATAGATGGGAAATTTTTTTCTACTCATAAACACAGTTTCAGCGAAGCCAATCTAACACTCAGTCTCTACTAGGCGAGCTTTCCTAGAAATCCTTCTTGAACAAGTGTAGTAGTTTTACTTTTCTCTTCTTTCAGCTCTACTTAAAACTCTAACAACAGCATTAGGAAATCTCTGGCAAAGATGATGAGCCAAGACCATGCAGGACTTCTTTCAAGGGTTAACAACCTTGCTTTTACAAACTACCATAGCCTCTTTGTTTGATAGATGATGGTCACATTCTTAGATCTTGTAATATGTGAAACTAGACTCGCATAAACCTCTCCACCATCTAACCTTAAAATTGCTAATGAATTTTTCAAGGAAGTATTCACAGAATTGAAGGCATTTAACAGAACTAGTTGTCTAAAGACATGAATGAATTTTAGAAACGTGACTGTCTTAAGCATCCTGGAATTTTAAAGACAGTCACATGACTAGAGGCTTGCCATTTTTGGTAAGTAGGGTGTCATCTCAATCCCATATTAATAATTGAAGATCAATATGCACTTACTCTTTGTTTAAAGTGCAGGAGATTAAATACAGGGCCTCACACAGCCAGGGTAATCCTTTACCACTGAGTTTGTTCTTCATCCCAGAACTTGTTCATTCTTAGGCAAGGAGAACCCCTAAGAAATCTGTTATACTCTAAAAGCAAGGACTGACTTTTCCCCACAGGGAGATATTCCTGTTCATCCCCAAGTGTTCTATCGATATCTTCCACCATAGAAACAGCATCCTCAAGATCTTTGAGTTTCAGCAGTAGAATTATGGCGCCTCATCCAATCATCAATGTCTAGAGGGACACAATTTTATGCTAGAGGCAGAAGGGATAAGAAACCTGTCATTGAAGAAACTTGACCAGGATTACAGCATTATACCAGAACATCTTATTTCAAAAATAAATGTAGAAAAAAAAATCAAAGATAGTCACATGACTAGAGGCTTGCCATTTTTGATAAGTAGTGTGTCTCACCTCAATCTCGTTGGCACCCATTTTTGTCTTCAAACCACCACCTTTATTTAGTTATTTTCAAGGTTCTTATACAAACATTAGTGTTAAATGTTTGTTTGTTTTTCAAGTTTTAAATAGTTCTGAACATTCAGGAAAGGCTAGCACATGGCTAAAGAACAAGAGTTACAATCATTGATGATGATGATGATGAGAGAGAAGACTATTGCATAGTGTTAGCTTAAAGCATTTTCAAATTTATCATAAACAAACTCTTTTACAAATTATATCAATTATTTAGAGTAAAGTCTTTGGGGCAGTCTATAATTTTAAGCTCTTTTCTAGCTCCCATGACTTTAGCTTCATCAAATGACCAAGGCTATCCCTATTATTGTTTTGATTTTTACCTTCCCAAGATCAGACTCTAAATTTAGAAATAAACAAACAAGTAAGCTACATTCTTAAAAAAAAGTCATTTTCAATAAAACTATCTTTGGGAATTCCCAGTGGGATCTTGGGAAAAAATGGTTAAATCATTCTTTCATCTTAAAAAGCAGAATATACCATTATAGTTGTTTTATGTTATTTCTTAGTTCAAAGCTACCTTAAAAATTTAATGGAAAGAGCTGCAAATGACCAGATGATTCATCTTGGTGAATTGGTTTAATATAAGTATTTTAGAGTCGGAAATGAGAGTCCTGGGAAAATATACACATCTTTGCTGTCCATGATATGTTTTTATCCTAAGAACTATTTGTCATTTTTTATGAAGTAGTAGCGTGTACTCCAAATGAATAAATTGCTCTCCATTCTAATTGTGTGGTCTTTGAAATAAAGCAATGACAGCCAACTAAACAGCTGGATCATCCTTGCAGGGTCATTTTCTTTTTCAGGGACACCACACCAATGATTCTGCTATTAAGTTATAAGCCAGAAATTCAGTGTTGAACAAGGTATAGTTCAAGAACCACATGAGAAAGACAGCACCACTCACTGATAAACCCGAGCAACCATTTGACCTTAGACCACTTTCAGTGAAGAACAAAGGACAGAGGCAAGATATCCAGGACTCTAGTCCAAGAGCAGATGGTGTCGTGCATCTAGAGTCCCAGCACTCAGAAAGCTGAAGAAAGGCAATCATGATCTCCAGGCCAGCCTGTGTCACAAAGACCTTTTATCAAAATAAAAGTGAGTTAATGGATAGAGAAGGTAAGAAGGAGAAAGGAAGGAAGGAAGGAA
This sequence comes from Alexandromys fortis, assembly GCF_014885135.2. Taxonomy (NCBI): domain Eukaryota; kingdom Metazoa; phylum Chordata; class Mammalia; order Rodentia; family Cricetidae; genus Alexandromys; species Alexandromys fortis. Next base: position 4,291,428 of record NW_026067899.1, read on the forward strand.
GGAAGGAAGGAAGGAAGGAAGGAAGGAAGGAAGGAAAGGAAGAAGGGAAAGAAGGAAGGAAGGAAGAAAGGAAGGAAGGAAGGAAGGAAAGAAGGAAAGAAGGAAGGAAAAGAAAATGAAGGAAGGAAGAGAACAAATTCAAGGGGGAATTAACTAACTAAATACACAGTGCTAGTGAACTGTGAGGATTATTTAATGGTATGTTTTGTTAAAATACTAACAGAATTTTTTTTATTTTCTAGTCTCTCTGTGTTATATATTTCTTCTTTTAAAGTTCATGCTCAGTTCAGTTGAGTAAGAAAGCATATTCAAATGTAAAGAGTACCCTTACTGATTACTCTTACTTCTGTGGCAACGTAATTGTTGCAGGATCTCAGTAAACATGACTTGTTTTACTGGAGGAAGTTGTACAGTCATGTACACATATAAGGCTGTCCATGGTGTTTAACACTGGAGGTTATTCTCTGCAGTCAGCACAGCTAGCCCTTGGCTAAGAAGAAAGGGTTCCACTTCCCATGTGGACTCAATAGTAATGAAAAGGGAGAGAAGCACATTGCACAGTATCAGCTGCAAACTTTTTTAGTTTATCATACAGACTTCTTAAAACTATTCCAATCTAATATTATGATAATGCAATGCACAACACCCATCTGTGCTCTTTGCACTACCATACAGTTAGCGAGCTTCCCATCTTCGGGCAAGGGGCTGGAGATTGAAACACACAAAGACACACAGAGAGACAGAGACAAGGACCTCTAGTCACTGGTAAGTAAGCCCCTTAATCAATAGCACCACGGAGGCTTATATACCCAACAGTCAGGTGGGCCAACAGGTGAAAACCTTATCCTCTGATCCTCAAGGCCAAGGCAACCCGTGCTCGAGAAGCAGAGCTGGTAAACAACTTTGACACAGCTTCCAGTAACTCAAATCAGAAGGAAAGTAAAGATCTCTAGCAGGGAAGAGCAACTGGAGGCCAGAACTCCAAATGGTCCCAACATGGTAAAGTATAAAAAGTAAAATATGGAAAATAGAGTGCACGTAATTAACAATCAACAAAGCATAAAGTTATTTTTTAAAGTTTAATATTTAAATAATTAAATGGTATGCATAAAAATAATTGTGTAATAAGCATGTTAATATTAACACTTGGAATTTAAAGGACTGGAAAAATCTCATGGGCCCTCTCTTGCAAAGAAAATAGTGATAGGATGATAAAAAATTAAGCTATACATAAATTAGCTGGGCAGGGGTGGTGCACACCTTTAACCCCAGCACTCGGGGCAGAGGCAGTCAGATCTCTGAGTTTAAGGTCCACAGAGCAAGTTCCAGAACAGCTGGGACTACACATATAAATTATATATGACTGCTGTCGTAGAAGGGTCTATGTTTTAATTTCATTGTGTTGGCAGTTCTATGCTCTGCCAGGGCAGAGGAGAGTTCACTCATATCTCCTTCGGCTTCTAGAGGCTGCTGGTGGCAGTCTTCAGGTTGTAGCTGTACCCTGCCCTGCCCATTTCTTCATCCATGTTTAAATTGTTTTCTACCGTATGTGTGTTTTTTGTGTATGTGTGTGTGTGTTTTCTTCTCTTTCTTTTATAAGGATTCTTGTGATTAGATTGAGGACTGACCAAGAGAGTTTAAAATAACTAAACTATACATTTTCAATAAAGTCTAGGGAGACCTTTCCTGCCCCTACTCACAAATTCTAGGGATCAAAGCCTTGGATTTTCTTTAAAAGAAGAAATCATTCTATCACAATAACTACTATTAACAAAAAATTCAAACTCTGGGATGGAGAAAAGAAAGACTACTAACCCAGAATATTAAATGACTGTCAAAATTACCAAGAAAGCATGAAAAAGAAATAAAATTAAAGAAAACCAAAGTATATCCATTTTTAAACAAATACAAATGCTTGAGTTCTACTAAACAATGAAAAGACTCTCAAATGGGACCAAAAACCAACCTTCAAGTTTAGGCAATGACGAAAACTCTAATTAAAATAATTTAAAAAAATCAAAATAGAAATCAACAGTAAAATGATCATATAATCCATTTATACTGATCAAAGGCCAATCAACAATGAAATATATTAAGAAATATATCTATGCTAAATGCTATACCTTTATAAAACAAATAGGTATCTAAATAAATAATTGTCACATACAAAATGAAAGAAGCAGGCCACTAGCAGAATATTTGAAGAATTATCTAGATTAGGCTTCCCCTCTGGGCATGCCTGGAAGGGACTGAGGTGGGAAGATGTATCCTGACTGTGAGTGGTGCCATATTCCATGAGATAGGGCTGTGGACTGAGTAGAAGGGAAGAAAGAGAGCTCAACACCAGCCTCCAGTTCTTGCTCTGCTCCCTAGCAACGCACACACTTGGGCCAGCTGTCACAGTCCCGCTACCCTGGCCTCCCTGGGTGCATATGGCTTAACCTCAGAACAGTGATCTAAAATAAGGCCTTCCTTTCTTACATGTGTCGGGTATTTATCACAGAAACAACATGAGTAACTAATAGAGATGCCTGGGGATGGAGGGCTAAAAATGTACTGATCCAGAAGAGAGGGAAGGAGGTAGGGGTGGACTTCCTTCAAGGAAGGGAGGAAACATACCAAGGCCCTTTTGTAGCCACAAGGGAAGGCCCGGGAAAACCTTCTGCTAGGTATTGAGTAGCAGAATGCTATTAAGAGGTTAAAAGCAGGCAAACAAAGTGTTTGCCTGGTGGACTTATAGGCATATAATTATGTAATTGTGTGTGCTCCAGGATATTATTTATTGTATGGCAACCGAAACAGAATGTACTAGATTAGTGAATTTATGAGAACATGTTTTGCTCAATTAGATGTATGAAGATATTGGCAAGATAAGGAGGAAGCAACTGAGTGCCACCCAGCACCCATGACAATGGAGTTTACAGAATGATGGAGGAAGGTCATTGGTTAAATAAAGAAACTGCCTTGGCCAAAATAAGTCACATGATCAACCCAGAATTCAGAAACAGAAATGAAAACTTTTTTTTAAAAAAAAAAAAGAAGCTGAAAAATTATCATTTGCATGCATCTGTGATCCTCATGCTGGGGAGACTGAAGCAAGAGGATCTCGTTGAGTTCCAGGCTATCCCTGGCTACCTAGTAAGACATTGGCAAAACGAAGAAGAAGAAGAAGAGGAGGAGGAGGAGGAGGAGGAGGAGGAAGAGGAGGAAGAGGAGAAGGAGGAAGGGGAAGGAGAAGGAGAAGAGGAGGAGGAGGAGGAGGAGGAGGAGGAGGAGGAGGAGGAGAAAGGACTTAGACAGATGAGGGTCATTTTTAAAATCCTGTTCTACCCAATGCTAGTCTTTATTTTGTAAACAGAAGATAAACTAAATGTAAAGGAATAAACTTTATATGAAGATTTTTATGTAGTAAAAATGTCAGCAAGCAGTTAATCATAATCCAATGTTCTACTTCTATAGTAATTATATAACATAGCAAGACATACCCACAAACTACACATCTGCAAACAATTTGTGAGATTTCTTTTGTAGCATGCCAAGATTATTAAACTTCTTGATTTCTGCTGATGTGATGGGTGGGAAGCAATGTGCTTTGGTTTTTGGTTTCCCTCATTTAGAGAGGCGCTGGACGTCTTTACCGGTGCTTTAGAGCCATGGAACACTCACTCTCAAGGAAAATGGACGAGAAACAAAGCTATTATAAAGACTGTGTCAAGCGTTCCGAGGAATAAACAGAAACACAGGAGACTTGACATTTACTCTGACCTTTTGAGAGAAATTCAACAAAGCAATGTGGTTCTGAGGATGAAAGAAACTTGAGGAAACCTGATATTTCCAGAATGATCTGAAAAAAAATACTAAAAGTAGTGAATCTTGAATAGAAAACGCCTTGGTCCTGAAGGTCCGAGAAAATGTGCTGTCTACATCAAAAGGAAAACAGTAACGATCCTCTTCTTCAACATAAGTGGCATTGTCCAGGCTGCATTCATCCACGAGGTCAAACAGTCAGGCAGGCTTATTATGCAGGAATTCTAAAACATTTGTGGGATTGTGTGTGTGGCACAAATGATTGGTGTCTGCTGGAGAATTTTCTGGAGCACTGACTGTCAGCTTGGAGTGGGGGGACAAAGTTCCCCCCGTACACATACATTTGATCACTGAAGTGTTATCTGTGGATTGTTGAGCAAAGATAAAACTAAATCACTTCACGTTTCCCCTACCACCACTATTTTGTGACACTGAAGGACAGGGATTTGCCAATTCAAATCACGAACCCCCATAAAAATAATAAACCTATTATGAAGCTAGTTGTCCCAAGCTAGCTTAAGCAATGGCTTTCAGAGTGTCAGATAATAATCCTCAAGCCATTACAAAAAAAGAATTGCAAAGATGTTAAGGTTCCACAATGGTTTCATTTCTGGGGATAGAGACATGCAGGAAATACATTCTGTAATAAACATAATCTGTTTTGGAAAGACAGACATGGGAGTGTTAATAACACAGCACTAACACAATGAAGTCATTGATTGATCTGCCCACCTACAATCTATACCTACAATACAGACAAGTCCAAAGAAATTCAGAGGTTACGTAAGTGAAAGCGGGGATGTGCAAAATGCATCAGAGATCCCTGATGTCATTACATTTAGGAAGCAAAATAAAAGTGCGGGAGGGCAGAAGAAATCAATGCCAGGGTTCTAACTGCAATGTATCGCTCTACTTCCTTTTGTGCTGTTTTGGGGGGCAAGAATATAGTGAACATAGGATGATACGTGATACCGGAGAAGAGTTACAATATCATCATCCAAAATGCGAATAATTCCAAAAGAACTTCTATTGCTTGTTTGTGGAGTGGGTAGAAGGGTACTGTAGTAGACTACCAAAAAATCAGCCACCGCCTTCATCAGATCAGATGTACCTACTTGTCGGACACAGACTTGTCTCTTTTCATTCTCTCACAGAAGATGAGTCCTCAGCCTAGTGTTCAACCACTCTTCCCATACATTTGTTTGCAAGTTTGTCCTAATTGTATGTGACCCCCCTGTCTCAGAAAGATAGGGGAAGGTTAATCGATTGGATTTCCATGTATGCTACTATGGAAAACCATTATCCATGCTGAGTGAAGAGTTTCCAGTGGAGATGCTTCGGGATCGTTCATGTTTCTGCCTGCCACCTCTAATCCATGCTCTGTAAGTAAAGACCAGCACGCTCACTGGTTCCCCTAGGGTGAATGTGGTGAAATCTTTGCTTTGTCCTTGGTTTGTTTATGTCTCTATAGAAAAGGAAATACCTCAACCAGTGACCTTTGTAAATAAAGATTATGGATGCCTTCAACTGGCCAAGGCACCCACACATAGAAAGTTGATTAAGGAGCTGGAACTGGGATCCACCAGATCGTACTTCTTTTCTTTTCTTTTCTTTTCTTTTCTTTTCTTTCTTTCTTTTTTTTTTTTTTTTTTTTTTTTT